>NW_024871026.1:2060000-2180269 GCF_019054845.1 Dipodomys spectabilis | reverse complement strand
ACTTTCCATCACGCACACATGATTAGGTCGTACCAAGTGAGGGAGAAAGATGAGCACCAATACTTGGTAATGGAACTGGCCACCCAGAGACCTCCTGAGATAAATGTGAAAATCATACCACCTATTCAAGAATTAAGTTGTTCAAGCAGACTGTGTGTATTGTGCATTACTTTAATGAAGATAGAAATGAACACTGAGACCTTAAACAAAATAACCTCCTGTTGGATGACAAATGCAATGTGAAGGTCAATGACTTTGGCATGAGCAGAAGGATTACCCAAGGGCAGTTGCTGAAGGACATATTTGGGTACCTTGATTTTGTCCTTATAAAATATTCCTGCAGGGCTGGGAAGGTGGCTTAGTGGCAGAGCGCTTGACTTGCATGCAATCAGGCCCTGGGTTTGATTCCCTTAGCACCACATAAGCAGAAAAAAAAAGCCGGGAAGTGGTGCTCTAACTCAAGTAGTAGAGTGCTAGCCTTGAGCTGAAGAGCTGAGGGACAGCTCTCAGGCCCAGAGTTCAGGCCCCACGACCGGAACCCCCCAAAAAGAATATTCCTGCATGAAAAACTACAATGTCCTGCAAAGTAGACATTCTGGTGCTTGGGAATCATCTTTTGTATTTTATGGAGATGGCGAGTTTCCCATTTGAATACATGAATTTTAGCCAGATACAGGTAATTGTCTTGGAGGTCATGTACATTGCTCCATTTACCTGTATCCAAAAGGACAAAATAACATCTTGACACTGTAAACTGCAGACCCAAAGCAGAGGCACAGTATAGAAGAAATAATGGAGACTAAGCTCAACCAAGTAGAGGAATATTTCCTATGTCTTGATGAGCCACTATGTAATGAGCTGAATCCTATTATTCTTGCACTCATGTGCGACATGGGTTACAGCCTGCTTGATACCCACAAATCAATATTGGACAGGACATTCAATGAAATCATGGCCATCTATTTTTTTTTATTAAAAATGACTTAAAGTAAGCATGCCAGCAGCAAAATTAAGGTCAATGCCTTCAATTGTTCCAGTATGCCCGTCTCCTGTTCCTCTACAATGGGAGAACCTGTTTTCCTGCCTGTCATCTGAATTTCAATTGTCCTATGATGACAAACCAACAATACTGAAGAGAATTGCCACTCTTCCTTCCATTCTCCTCTGCTTCCTGCAGAAGAACTCCCGTTCCAGCATGATCACACACCACGAATCTATGGTTGCCTTTAGTTCCTCTTTCTTCCTGAGGAACAATGAGAGATGCTGGTAAGAGGAAAAAGACCTTCCCTTTAGGTAGCTGGACAATAAAATCACAAATTCTATCTCAAATGAGAGACAGGATTGGAGGAGGGTTGCTATCAGGATAGGTACCACTATTTGCAGAACATAATGCCATGTGCAGGCCTAAAAATAACATTCACAGATTACAAAGAAAGTTTTTTTTTTTTTTTTTTTGCAGAGAAAGTGTTCAGAGCCCTTTCATAACAAAACAACAGTACCAGGTCTTCATTTCAATTTCACGCTGGGGAATTCCACTTTGAATCCTTATCTACAAACTTGGACACTTCACTTAACAATCATTCATCATTTTGGATGACATTGGACAATACCCATTGTTCATATAGGCCTTTTAGTACTTTAAATTTTGGGAGAGAAAAAAGGTCTAGGATGGGTCAAAAATTAAGGTTTTCCTTTTTGGTCAAAGATTTACCTTTTTAGACTACAACTCACGTAATATTTAAAGAAAGGATGGATATGGGAGGAAATCTTGCAGTTCTTAGTTGTTTTCAAATTTACTTATTGAATCTTTCAGTTACTGAACCTGCTTAATTTGTGAGGTATACACACACACACAAACACACACACATACACACATATATATGCATAGTATATATGTATTTCACAAATATATTACATATTAAATATATCATAAAATATTTTATATGTAAAATATACACAATTTTGGAGATGGTATTTCATGGAATTCTCTGCCTTTGCCTTTAAGGACAATATTCTCCTCATCTCAGCTTCCTAAGAAGCTAGGATTATAGACTGGGGCTAGGTAAAAATATTTCCTTTAAAAATGCTGCAGAGAACCTGTCTTTAACTACCAAGAAACACCAAGATACCAAGATAATAGAATGACGAAGTGAAATAGAACACTTCATTCACTGGAAAACTTTCAAAATTTATTTTTAGACAAAAATTAGAGTCAGTGTTAAGATCTATCCTTGAAAAACATTAATAAAAAAATTAAAGACATATATAGATCCCCAGTTGGAAGTGTGGAAGTAAGAGGAAGGCCCATAAGTTCAAGGCCTAGTACTGGTCCATAACCATAGATTAAATGAAAATTAAATTTGTAAGCTAGAACTTGTTTTTTTATCTTTTTGTGTTCAGACGAATGTCAGCATTATGTGTAAACAGACTGATATACAAGGAATCCTTCTGGGTCATACAGTAGTTATTACATGGCTCTATGTAGACATTCAGCTTTTCTAATGATTTTCTTACATAAATCAATCAATATTAATTAAGTGCCATGAAGAATGCCAAACCTCAATTTTTGTGCCCATCTCCATCCTTGTTCTCCCTATTGCCCAGCAGTTTTCTGTCACAGTCAGCATAACTGAAGCTGGCACATGGAGCAGACATGGACTCGATGGATCCTAACTTTGATATGGTCCCAAATATAGCAAATACCAGGATCAATGAAATCCAAGCAGCTGTCCATGGTGTCTAGTTGTATTGAATGTCATCAGCTTCCAATGGTCTCACCTGTCTCTGCCAGAAGCCTGTTAATGGCCTGTTATCATCAAAGCTCACACTGAAATTTAACTTCTCAATGTAGCAGTGTCACGAGGTGAAACCTTTAATAGAGGATTCTGTCATAAATGTATTAATGCCATCTCATTAACTCTCAAGGGACTAACATGATCACTGTTAGCAGTTGTAAAAAGCACTGTAAGCCCCTTACTCACTCTCATTATAGAACATACCATGATTCCGAGATCCTACATGATGTGATGCACCTAGGGGCCTTGTCCCCATGCACTACCATGCTATTTAGAGTTTCCAGCCAACACTATTATGAATGATATAGACCTCTTATTCCTTATGAAGTAAGGGAATAAGAAGTATTCCTTATGAAAGTAAGCTTCGGGTTTTTGTTAAAATCATGACAAATGGCCTGAGATGCTATAGTTTAATGTCTTTTCCATAGAACTGAGTATAAAACTGAAGGCCTTTCACTTACTAGGGCCCGATATTTTACCACTTGAGCCCTCCAGGGTTCCAACCCTTTTTTCTTTTACAGGTTTCCTTTCCATATAGGGTTTTTGTGCTAACTTCACTCAAGCCAGCCTCAGAACCCAATCCTCCTATACCTCTGCCTCTCAGTAGCTGGGATTATGGGCCTGTAATAGCACACTTTGCCACTTAAGAAGGCACTATTCTTTTGGGGAAAGATGATACAGACCACTGAGTTGCATGTGTGTGTATGTGTTTCATGGAAATTGGTCATGGTGATTTATTTAGTACTGAGGGTGAATATTCCTGGATGATCTGTACTCTTAATTCCTTTCACACCAAAGAAATTGCTTCTCTGGATGTTAGCGAGTCCACAGCTGTCATCCTAGCTCCTCAGAATGCTGAGATTTGAGGATCATATTTTGAAACCAGGTGAACCAGGAAAAGTCCATGACACGCTTATCTTCATTTAAACACCAAAAAATCACAAGTGAAGCTGTGGTTTAAGTAATAGAGTACTAGCCTTGAGGAAGAAAAATAGGAATAACAACTGTGCTCTGATCAAGTTTCAGGACCAGCACCCACACAAAATCTCCAGATAGCACTTGGACTATTACAATGAGCTTTTGTGCTATTGCAAGACACAATGAGATGTACAAGTCGTTTATGTTGAAAAATGAACTTTAAAACTTAGGTGGGGTGAGGAGGGGGGAGCGGAGGATTCGGTGGGGGGACAGGGGGGAGGATGGGAAGGGATGGGAAGAGGAAACAAAGGAGGAGGCTACAATGCTTGATAAGAAATAATACTCACTATCTTGCCCATGTAAATTGTAACCCCTCTGTACAGTATTTTCACAATTAAATAAAGAGAAAAAAGACACAATTATACATAATGAATTAATCTCTACAGGACAGTTGCACTATAAAATTCTAGTATTACTTCATAACATATGTTCTTTCTGGATCATCTTTTTGCCCCATTTTTTTCTCTGAGAATGATGTCTTGATTTGGAAATAGAGGAGAAAAATTTCAGTGATGAATTTGGGCCTCTGGGATCCTACCCTCATCCATTATTGACATGTTCTCTCTTTTTATTTTTTGGCAGTCCTGGGGGCATAAACTAAGGGGTCTGGGGCATAAACTAAGAAGGCTGAGCTTCTTTTTTGTTCAAGGCTAGCACCCATCTCACTTGAGCCACAACACCACTTCCAGCTTTTTTCTCTTTATGTGGTACTGAGTAATTGGAACACTGGGCTTCATGCACGCTAGGCAAGCACTCTACCACCAATCTACATTCCCACATGTTCTCTTTTAAAAAATGTCTGACCTGTTTACCTCTGTCCCATCTCTGAAGCCACTGCCAGTGCTCTTGAATCGATTTGTTTAACTCTTAACTGCCTTTCATTCACTGTAACAGGCAAATTATTTTCTATTCCATCGAAAGAATTATCTTTCACTTTTTCTTTAACTGCACACTTGATCAGCTAAAATCAAACAACAACTCAATATTACCAGTGTTTGAAATTGAAGACACATCGAATAATCCACAGCTAATAATAAATAGCTCATAATCTACGGAAGTCAATGCACAACCACCCAGATGCTTGCCAAGTCTTTTATTTTCCGCTAACCCTACAATATGCTCTGGTAGATAACAAATTTAAAGTCTACAGATATAATTAGTTCCCCACAAGAGTTGGTTATGAGTTACTTCCAAGGAGTGAGTGCAAATTAAGGCCTTTCTAGAAGTCAGTAACAGAGTGAATGAAACACTAATGAGGATATACTTGTCAAGAAATTATGGGGGGTATTTAGGAGCTGTCAACAGTGGCTGTATGATAGGTGACCAGACAGCAGAAACCACACTCTTACAGCTAGAGGACCTAAATCCTACCAGGCATCCTTTAAGTTTGGAATAAGTGCACACATTTCATAAGAGACTATAGCTTGGTGGCCCCCCTGCTAAAAACTGAGCAACTGCTACACAAAAACCACATGCAAAACTACTAGCCCAAAATTGTAGCCTACAAAAAGTTGGTATTCAGTGAGTAAAACATTAGATTTCTGGTAACTTGCCACACAACATGACAAAAAACATCTCTCAGAATGCTGGTGGCTCACACGTGTAATCCCAAGCTACATAGGAATCTGAGATCTGAGGATCAAGATTCAAAGGGATCTCAAGCAGCAATGTCTATGATACTCATATTGACAATAAATTAGAAAAAAAATACTGGAAATGGGTATAGCACAATACCCTAAGTTGAAGCCCAAGTACCAACATACACACACACACACACACACACACACACACACACACACACACACACACATTGAAAAAATGAAAACATTTGTTAAAAACAACCTGGTATTTTCTTTGCTGTGTGTAAAACTTTAACATGTCTTAATCTTTTCCTTGTGCTTGAAGAAATTTATTAAAATTCTATAACTACACAACTACACAAATGTGTTGACCACACACTTTTTATATATCATATTGCAATTTTTTACTGCAAACAGAGGAGCTTTCCTACTAATTTAATCTAATTATTGGAGAAACAATCTCATATCTTGATATTTCTCACAATACCTTAGTTGGAATTAAACATAATGTTCTTAATTAATCAAAAGGAAAAAACGTACACTATATCTAAAAGGACATTCAAGTGAAATCAATTGATTGCAGCACTTAAAAATATTTTATATCGGGGCTGGGAAGGTGGCTCAGTGGGTAGAGCGCTTGCCTTGCATGCCTGAGGCCTTGGGTTCGATTCCTCAGCACCACATAAGCAAAAAGAAGAAAAAAAGCCAGAAGTGGGCACTGTGGCTCAAGTGGTAGAGCACTAGCCTTGAGCTGAAGAGCTGAGGGGACAGTTGCTCAGGGCCTAGAAGTTCAGGGCCCCACGACCGGACCCCCCAAAAAAATATTTTATGCCAAATTACTACAAGATTCTGATTAAAACTGAAAAATTTGAAGTGTTCTCAATTTCTGCTTCATTTAGACAAAGTACTTAATGATGTCTTTGGTTTTCCATAAAGATATCGTATCCAAAAATTATCTATATTGTAGAAATTAGTTAACTATAGGCTACCTATAAATTCACATAGATGTTTCTCAATTCACTAGAGCAAAAGAACTATAAATTCTGACCTACATCTATAAATATCCCATGAAAATATCTAGAACATTCCACTTTTCTCAGAACAATGAAATCTGCCAACCAAGTCGCTAATAGTGAGAGAAGAAAAAAGAGCAAGTTTGTGATGGCTGACATTTTACAAAAGCCTTATTCGCATATGGGTGCACACACAAAGCCATACAATGTTCAGGTTTACCTGGTAAGAAAAAGAACTCACCCCACAGAGGAAGCTAGACTGAAGAATTACCTGAATGCATATCTTCTCACGTTTCCATCCATTTGCTTTGTGGAGTTTTCCTGGTGTCCCATTTCTCACTAAGTCAGACCTCAGGCATCCCAGCGGAATCACTGGCACCCAGGACTAAGGTAACACCATTACTCTGCTCTCCCTGTGCAAAAATCACCAACTAAATGAAAAAGAAAACAAAGTGGATTTCAGGGTCACATAAAAAAGAACCACACATACACACACACAAACACACACACACAGAACCACTTGCTTGGGGAGAAAGAAAACGTGAGTGTGTATGTGTGTGTGTGTGTGTGTGTGTGAGTGTGTGTGTGGTTTGTGTGTTGGTAGTGGTACTTAAACCCAGGACTTGGGAGCTATACTTTAAGTACTACTCTTTAGTTTTTTTTGCTCAAGGCCAGTGCTCTACCACTTGAACCACACTTCACTTTTAGCTTTTTAGTCATGAAGACAAGAGTATCGTAATGTTTCCTACCCAGGCTGGCTTTGAACCTTGATTCTTATATCTCAGCCTCCTAATAGCCAGAATTACAGGCATGATCCATTAATGAATGGCATCTGTGACAGACCAATGTATTGACTTCAAACCCCAATACCAGCACAAAAACCAAAAAGCAAAACCAAACTTTATAGCATATAAATATACTGATATCATATTAAACAAATATAATGAAATGTGGAGATCTTGGTAAAGGATATCAGAGAATGATTATCATTATTAGTTTTTCTGGCTAAAAAAACCTAAAATTACTTTCGTAAAAGTAAGATAAGTACAGAAACCTCTGGTACCAAGGTATATGTTTCAAATAAAACACCTGTGGAGAACAAACTGAAAATCCAGAGGAAAACTAAGAATTTTAGAATTAAGTGATTGCTACACAGAAAGTATACATGATCATCTGTACCTTCAAACTCTTTCAACTAGGCTACATTACTGACACAAAAACTGTTCTTCTCATTACTCCTCATTTAAAAAGCAAGTCTACTTTATTCTCTTTAGGAATGCTTTGAATATTTGATTCACTTTTCCCAAAATGTCACTAAAGAAACTCAGTCATTCAACAACTCCAAATTTTTTATCTTAGCATTTAAATAATTATGTCATGTATCTTCTTTGGATTGGGAGTATCAGAACAACTTTTAACTTGTTCTTTTACCTTTGCTGTTGGGAAGGTGTATTTTCACAAAAGAAGACAGGGAAACACTTAGTAGATAACCTGACTTAAATGTAAGTGGCTAAAGCTACCAGGAAAACTATGTTTATTGCAGCATTACTTACCATAGCTAAGATATGGAACCAACCCAGTTGCTCCTCAGTAGATGAATCTATTAAAACAATGTGATAGACATACATATATATCTATATATAATGGAATTCTATGCCTCCATCAGAAATACTGATATTGTCCCATTTGTTAGAAAATAGAAAGACTTGGAAAATTTATATTAAGGGAAGTAAGCCAGGAGCTAAGTAACATAGATCTCATTTTTTTCCTTATTTGCAATAGCTAGTTTATATCTTGGACAAGCAGAAGTAGTCAAAAGCTATGTACATATGACCATATAAGATGATGTTAAGCAAAATTAACCCCAAGATAGGACACACGTGTTTTTTTTCTTTCTTGCTATAGTTTTAAAGGTATTTATAATATACTATGTGATTTTTTTATTTCTTTGGTATGTTCTTCCCCCATGGTATAACCTCTGTTTTCACTCTGTTGATTCTGGTGCCCTGCATCTTATATATACATTTTTCTAATTTGGGGAGGGGAATGGAAAAAAAAAAACCAAAGTGCTTAAATATGGATACCGATTAACCCATTGTAACAATGAGATGTGCAAGACACTAAGTCAAAAATGAACTTTACAACTTTGGGCGTGGGGGAGGGAATGGAAGAGTTAAGAAGGTGGATAGGGAAAGGATGGTAGGGGAAAAACAATGGAGGGGGTAAAAATGCTCCATAGGAAATGTAGTCATTACCTTACTCATGTATCTATAATCTCTCTGTACAGTATCTTTATAATAAAAATAGATATTACTAAAAAGAGAACAATAAATTTAAGTGCTAACTTACTCAAGCGGATGAGATCTGAGGACCATGGTTTAAAACCAGCTCAAGCAGGAAAGAGAGAAACTCTTATCTCTAACTGAAAACCAAAAAGCTGGAAGATGTGACTCAAGTGGGAAGGTGCTAACCTTGAATAAGCAAAAATCGGGGGTGGGGACAGAGGACACCACCCAGGACCTAACTTCAAACCCAGTGACCACCACACATATACACAAAATTCTAACTAACAGCAATTCATATATACATCATCTGAACTGCCTAATTGGAAATATGCATAAGAATCTAAAAATATTTTATTTTAAGAAATACATTTTAATACGTTTTTACTGTAAAAATACTGTATATAGGTGTTACAGTTACATGAGCAAGGAAATGAGTACATTTCCTATCAAGCATTGTTGCTTCCTTCTTTGTTTTACCCCTACCATCCCTTCCCTTCAACCTCTACAACTACACTCCTCCTCCCTCCCCCACCTAAATTGTAAGTTCGTTTTTCTACATAGTGTCTTGTACATCTCATTGTTACAATGGATCAACCTGAATCACTATTTAAGCATTTTGTTTTTTTCCTCCCCTCCCAGGGCACTGGCATCAAATACAGTGAAAATATGGGTAATACTGTAGGGGAGGAGCATACAAAGAAACAAAAAATCACATGGTACATTATAAATACGTTAGAAAAAATAGCAAGGGAATAAAACAACCTTTGTCGCTATCTTGGGTTCTTAACACGTCTTATGTGGTCATAAGAAATACATTAAAAAAAAAAGAAATATATCAACACAAATTTTTATATTTGCAAAATCCATTTTTATTTGGGAACATGACATAATGTTTGAAAACTAAGCAAATAAAGGTTGATCCAAATATACATATACCTCTTTCAATTGCACACTTGTAATTTTCCCTTGGATTTTAAGAACAAGATAGTGTTGTTTACATCTTAATGAAAACCAGATGACCCAATAGTCAAAAACACATCAAGATAACAAACAAGGAATGCATAAGAACTATTTTTTCGAATCCTTGCTGAATGGTCTAATTTTCAATTTCATTGTAATTTCCCTTTCAGTACAATATGTAATTTGGAATTACAGAATTCCAACCTGTAAGTTTAATGTTCGGGATTTTGTGTTTCTCTCTCTCTCTCTCTCTCTCTCTCTCTCTCTCTCTCTATTTATTTAGGATTGTGCCCATAAATACTAAAGCATTATTTCTATAGTTTTGTAGTGTCATATATATATATAATTCTGAATAGAAAAATTAATAAACTATGTTCAATAAGAGATCCAAATGAGTTTTCTTATGTATTTGATCCCCAAGGACTTCAATTATGCAAAAATATTTGGTACATTACATATATTTATACCCATGTAACTACTGCTGTTTACAAGTATTCTGTAGTTTTCCCAACATTTTCAATCATGGTTAGAAATTGTACATAGTTGCCAAGCAACAGTGGGTCACGCCTATAATCCTAGCTACTCATGAGGCTGAGAGAACAGATTGCGGTTCAAAACCAGCCCATGCAGTAAAGTCCATGAGACTCTTATCTGCAATTAACCACCTGAAAACCAGAAGTGGCACTGTGGCTCAAGTTGTAGAGCACCAGCCTTAAGCTGAATAGCTGAGGGGACAGTGCCTATGTCCAGAGGTCAAGCCCCAAGACCATAAAAACCAAAACAAACACAAAATTTTTTTAATATGGTCAAAACACAGATAATAATTCTGGGAATATATTGGCTGGCACAATTAATTCTTCCTTAAGCAAAAGTACTTTGTGTTTGGATTTAGAAACCCGATTATTAGATCATTTTTTCCATAACATCATTTTGGTGCAAGTTAAAGTGTTTGGCCTAAAAAAAGGAGGCTTTGTGATTGTTATGAAAATTTGTCTTAAATCATCACTGCAACTGAAGAGTGATCTCTTTTTTGGTGAAGTTCTTCACATGACTCAATGATTAAGTCGTCTAAGATGACATACATTCACTCACAACCTTTCAACAAATCAAAGCAGTCAGACTGAGCATGGTGGTTATTACTAGTTTGGAATGTAGTATGCAAGATGGAATAGCAGGAACCTGAAGGGAGGCTTCAGATCACAGCAACTCACTTGGGTTGAACTCATGTCCCTGATGAATTGACGTTGAAGCCCTCACCACTAAGTTTCCAAGGTTATGCTGTAGGAAAATCCCTTCCCTGCAACAGCTGTATAGTGAGGAAAAGCCTGTCTTATCAAGTTCTACCAATATATTTGTTTCTAGACCATGACTATATATAGCTAGATTAATCAAAACCTAAAAATCTGAAACATTCCAATATGCTGGAATAAACTTTTCTTTCCATCCTACATTCAGATGTAGGGAGAATTTAAAAAGACGTTCTGGGGCTGGGTTATACTT
The DNA here is from genome assembly GCF_019054845.1 of Dipodomys spectabilis. Lineage (NCBI taxonomy): Eukaryota > Metazoa > Chordata > Mammalia > Rodentia > Heteromyidae > Dipodomys > Dipodomys spectabilis. The sequence goes on along the minus strand of NW_024871026.1, from coordinate 2,169,158 downwards.
CAGTGAGAGTACTTGCCTAGCTAATTAAACATCCTGAGTTCAATCATCAATAACACAAAAGAAGAGACAATATCAGATAGGTGGCAAAGCCCAAAAAGTGGGAAGTAATTCAAGTAAAACTCCTGAAATACAGACAGCTTCTCCTGGTATGTGTCAGGAAAGTTAGAAGAAGAAAGGCCACCCCCTTCACCTGCCATAGCTACCAAGTGTGTTAGAACTGGACCAATAAAACCTCAGGCAATCAACACTGAAGAAACAAAACCATAAAGGTTGTGGTTTGCTGCAGGGTATTGAGGGAGGCAGGAGGGAGAATTGGGAGAAGGAAGACTGGTAATGCCAGCAACAACATAGGTAAAATCGTCAGAGGCATTATCTTGTATAGAACTTGGAGAGATGTACATGGGACAAAGGAGCAATTCCATTGACATACAGCTGCTGTATGTTAAAATGAACCTTTGCAAGCTAATATCTCAATTGATAGACATATACCTTCAGTCAGAATATATGGATGGATATATCCAAAAATAGGAAGAAAGTAATACCACAGAGCATAAACAGTTCAACTTGAGCAAAGTATTGGTCCCAGCTAATACACCAGAATGCTGATTCTTTACCTCCTTTCCGTGTATTCTCTGGATATGGTTATAATGTGTATGGCTTGGAAGTGAACTAAAGATAACTGGTGCTGGGTAGAAGAACCTTATTTTTTGTTATGGAAGCTTGCTATTTTTATAACATGGTAACTGGATTTAACACAATCAAAGAACCATAGTAACTGATCTCCCCTTCCTGGATGAATGAGCAAATATAAATGATTAAATATTAATAACAGCATCCTTGTACATATCGAAATGGACACTGCCTGGCTGCTTTGGCATCTCCCTCTATGGAGCTCTCACCATTCAAACGTAACAGATTTGGTAAAATATTGTTAGGTTGAAATTTACTTGCCTTCATTCAGTCATCCAGTGATTGTGGGATATGTTTTTTGTTTTGTTGTTTTGATTTTTTTCCCTTCCTGCTCCCGTGCCTCCATTTTCAAATGATTTATAGCTGAAGATCAATAAGAGGATGAGTACTTAGAAGTATCCCACTGATTGAAGGAAATATTCATGTGAATGTACACACAAAAGCACAAAACCCTTAATCCTCCTTTTGGTTCCTTCAGAGAGAAGGCTGTTGGGAACATACTTACCTTGAAAGGGGCCATCTGGCCATGGTACCTGGACTGACAGGGACCAAGAAGATGGAGGACTAGGAGGTGAAGAACAATAAGCCTTTGGGCAGGGAATTTTTGTAGCACCTAGAAGCTGTGTTCAAGCCCCAGCACTAGAAGAAGAAAGAAGTAAAGAAAAGGAAGCGGAAAAAACAAGGACCTAGTGTTTGAGCGCATTTATATATTAACTATGCCTCATGGGTAAAGGTGATATGACTCTGTAACCCCAGATGTGGCCCATTCTAACCTCCTGTCTTCACAATAAACCTCTTCCCAGGTGCCAGAGAATTATGCCCCTGCCAGGTGAATATGTAGAGTTCCTTTCTTCTAGTCTAAATTGTGGGGCATGGGAACTCTAACCTGCTAGGCTTAACCCCGACAGAGCACAGTTGATTATAGTACATGGAGAGAGACATACTTGACAGCCCTGTTTCCAGTTAAGTGTGCCCAACCCCTCTACTTGATCCCCTCTGCTAGGCTCCTTGCCCCATATTCCCCCTCATCAGCCCACTTCCCGCCCCCACCTGCTGGCCCATGGTCACCCCATCTTTCCTAAGCCCACCACCATGCTATGTCCTCTACTCCCACTTTTTGGACTGGACTGCTTCTTGAGGCCAGATACCCCCTCATAGCTGCATCCATTCTCCTAACCCAATCATCTCACAGCCAAACTTTTACCTCCACCCCCACCTTTCTGGCCCCACCCCTTCCAGCCCCACCCCTTCTGACCCCACTCCTTTCTCCTCACTGCCTGGCCCAGACCCTCCCGTGAAACACTTGCGTGGGATGGGGAATGTGTACTTGCCCAGAACTTACTACACAATGCTAGTTGCCAGAATATTCTGAACATGAGCTATAGCTGCCACAGAGAAGGAAGGCCCAGGTCAGAGTCGGCCCCTCCTACCTGCCTGGCTAAGGCCTGGACAGCCCCAGGGCTCTCTGTTTTACCTGAGTTCACTGGCAGTTGCAGGGATGGAGATGCAGACATTGTCTCAATCTCCTCAACCAGTGCTGCATCTTCCTGAGGGATCTTCAGCTTCACTACCTGGATCTCCATCCTTCTACTGAGTGTGGGCCCAGCCACAGAAAATATCCCATGAGGACAGTGATTTGATGTTACAGAGCCCCCTCTCCTAACCCACTCTCTTTTCTATTTTCTTCTCTGCTCCCCTGTGGGAGCCTCCCATCTAAGCTCAGTTTCAACTGAAGTTTGCCCATACACTCTTGCTGGGCCCCAATATCCCCTGCCAGGTTCCCCCTTCCACCACCACCAGGCCCACCCCCATCCTATGCTCTTCATCACACTGGCCACCCATACTCCATTCTCTGGCCCTCCAGTGTCCCACAAACTTTCGTTGGGTTAGGGATATGTGGACCCAGCTGCCAGAGACAACCCTAGAAAACCCAGTTCCATGGTAATGGGGCCTCACTCCCACCAATCTCCTCTTCCCCACACCTGTTGTTCTGAACCTCACCCTAAACCCGGCCCTGCCCCTCTCAGTGTAAGAAGTATCATGGGTGAGGGGATGTAGCTCCTCCATTGATGGAAGATAGGAGCTTAGAGTTCACCCCATCCCCTCATGGTCATGGTCTCAGTAGTCACGGTTTCTATGAAGCAACTGATGGAGGGATTGGAGCTGAGGAAGCTACCACCTTTCCCACCTCTGCATCTGTTCAGGGACGTGGTCCTCCAGAGCCTCTTAGGCTTCACCAGCCAGCCAACTTCCAATTAAAAGGTCAGTGTGGAGTCAACTGCTGGAGCCATCACCAAAGACCCAGATTCAATGTAAATGAGTTTTCAACTCTCACCCCCCTCCATTGCCCTTTACTCCATTCTCTCCTCTGCCCCCCCAGCAGGAGCCATCCCTGGGACATGGTTCTTAAATGTTAAGTTGGCTGAACCCTTCTTCTTCTCTTCCTTTCTATTGCTAGGTTCTCCACCCATGCCCTCTTCCTCACTACCCCCTACCACCCCCTTCCTCACCCCATGCTTCCCCTTCCCCCAACCAATTATTTCCCCTGCCCACCCCAAACCATGCTTCCTCACCCTAGGGGTTCCCCTATCCTTTACTTTCCTCACACCATCCCCCATCCCTTGCTTCCCCTGACACCCATTCCCACCTGCCCCCCATCCCTGCCCCTCCTGAGTGAAGGGATGTGTGTGGCATGCACATAGGTAAGCGATGTAATTGGACTGAACCGAGGTAGGACAGTCACTGGAGAAGAAATCAGGGAATCAGTGTTTTCCCTGTCCACCATTCCACCTTGTAGCATGCTTAGTTGCTCAGTTCCACTGCATCTGCTGGTACTGGAGTTAATGTTGCTGCCTTTTCAACAACACCATGGGGTACCACCACTTTAATGATCAGTGTGGGCCCATCCGCAGGAGCCATCACTGGACAGCCCTGGATCAAGGTAAATGGGGCCTAATTCATCCCAGCTTTTCCCCTCTCCCTGCCCACCCTTATCCCCACTCACTTCAGACCCTATTGTCCCGCCCACTCTTCCCCTCCCTGTCCACCTCCTGGCTCAACCCCTCCTGTGAGAACATGATTGGGTGAGGGTATATGTGTGTGTGTGTCAACTCACAACACACAGAAGTGGTACCAGACTGGTCTGAACCCAGTTGTGAAGGCCACAGACTCAGGATAAATTCATATTAATATTACTGAAATGTATATCACAATATAAGCAACATAGGTATTTTAAGGAATAGATCATTAAAGCCTTAGATACCTAATGGATGAAGAATGGACTGTGCTCCACCTCCCCTCCCAGCAATGGCTTGTAGAGCTCCAGGTTTCCTTGTTTTCTCCATTTCCACTGGCATTCATGGGACTGGAGATGCAGTCCTTGCCTCCCTCTCTCAACAGGTTTTATGCCTGTCACAGCCACTTGGGAAGCCTGAGGGATCTTCAGCTATACTATATGAGCTTCCTGCTCAGTGTGCTCCCAGCTGTGAGAGCAATCCTCAGAGGACCCCACGAGGTAAGTGAGACCCCTGTCCTTCATTCTTTGTTTTTCCATTTTTACCTCTGACCCTTGTGGCAGCCATTCCAGGACAGCTCTGTTTTGAGATGATTTGGTCCCACCCCCTCTCCCAGACTCCCATACCATCTGTCAGGCCTCCCTTCCACCAGTTTGAGCTGGACATCGGCTAAGCAGGTGCCAGAGAAAGAAGGCTGAGGATGGGATGTGCCCCACCTCCTCTCTTGGCTATGGCCTGTTTAGCTGAAGGTTATGGGGGTTATGTGTATTCATAATATGTTATTGGCTGCTTCATGCCAATTCACAATACCCTGAATACATTATCCTCAAACTTGTCCTTCAAGTCAAATTCCATGAATTTATCCTACTATTCCAAATTACTAAAATTTATTGGATCTAGAAACCAAAAGAATAAAATCCACCTTGTTATTTTAGTAGCAATAGACATCATGAAAATAGATTTCCAGCTTTTGCTGGGTAGTTGGAGATAAGAATTTCAATCACTTTTTTTTTTTTTGTCGGTCATGGGGCTTGAACTCTGGGCCTGGGCGCTGTCCCTCAGCTCTTCAGCTCAAGGCAAGCGCTCTACCACTTGAGCTACAGCGCCACTTCCGGTTTTCTGGTGATTTATTGGAGATAGGAGTCTTGCGGTCTCTCCTGCCCGGGCTGGCTTTGAACCACGATCCTCAGATCTCAGCCTCCAGAGTAGCTAGGATTACAGGCATGAGCCACCAGCACCCGGCTCAATCACTTTCCTACGCAGGCTGGCTTTGAGTTGTGATCCTCATATGTCAACTTTCTAATTAGCTAATAATACACACATAAACCAATAACCAATGGCTCATTTGGAAACTATAATTTTCTCTTTCTCCCATCTTTGATTTATTTATTTATTTATTTTATTATTGTGAAAATATCATACAGAGGGGTTACAATTACATGGGCACGATAGTGAGTACGTTTCTTATCAAGTATTGATGCCTCCTCCTTTGTTTCCCCATACCATCCCTTCCCCTCTCCACCGCCACACTCCCACACCTCCACACCCCCCTACCACCAGTCCTCGACCTCTCACCCCCCACCCCACCAAAGTCATAAAGTTCGTTTTTCAAAATAACATGTTGTACATCTCATTGTTGTAATAGGTCCACCTGTAACCCTATTTAAACAATTTGTTTTTTCCCTTCACAAATTATATCAACATCAAATACAGAGATATCAGGGCTTATAACATGGGGGAGGTACATACAAAGCAACAAATAAATCATCTTATAAAAAATGTTAGAAAAACTAGCAAGAAATAAAAATCATTTGCGTCCTTATCTTGGGGTTCATTTCACCTAACATCAACTTATCTGACCATTTCTGCTTGTCTCAGACATATACTAGTTATTGCAATTAAGGGAAACCATGGGACGTATGTTTCTTTGGGCCTGGCTTACTTCACTTAATATAATTTATTCCAAGTCTTTCCATGTACTAACAAATGGGGCACTGCATTCTTTCTGATGGAGGCATAGAATTCCATTGTATAACTGGAAACAAAGGAGGAGGCAATAATGCCTGACAAGAAATGTACTCATTACCTTGCCCATGTACTTGTAACCCCTCTGTACGGTATTTTCACAATAAAAAAAATAAAAAGAATAAAAAAAGACTTACAGAGAAACTTGTCTGAAGAGAAATGTAGGATGGCCAATAGACACATTTAGAAATGCTCAACATCCCTAGCCATAAAAGACATGAAAATCAAAACAACATTGACAATCCACCTAACCCCAATCACAATGGCTATAATCAAGTACTCTAAAAACAATAGATGCTGGAGGGGATTTGGACAAAAAGAAACCCTACTGCATTGTTGGTGGGAGTGTAAACTTGTTCAACCACTTTGGAAAGCAGTATGGAGGTTCCTCCAAAAACTCCACATAGAGCTCCCCTATGACCCAGCAATCCCACTTTTGGGCATTTACCCAAATGATCACATCCAAGACCATACTAAAGCTACCAGCACAGCTATGTTTATTGCACCATTATTTACCATATCTAAGATATGGAACCAACCTAGGTGCCCCTCAGTAGATAAATGGATAAATCACACTTTTGCATGTAATTTATCATCTTAAGGAAAGAGTCTGCTTCTATATCTTTCATCCTATATGACAAACCCTTATTTTTTGCTTCTCTGTTTGCTGAATAAATGTATTCCTGGAAATAGGATATTCACAGCAAATCTGGGTTTAAATTCCACTTTTTATATTTCAAATATAATATAAACTTTGTTTTTACGAGTCATTTTCTAAAATTGAGTGATGTTCATGCACACTGATATTTTGGTGCCTTTAAGTAAATTGAGACTTGATGTGGTAGTTTTTGTGTCTAATTGACTTATCCATTAGATTATTCATTTATAAACATGTGCATTGCAGTTTTTATTCATTCATTTATTTATTTTGTTGGTCTTGGGGCTTGAACTATGGGCTTGGGCGCTATTCCTCAGCTCTTCAGCTCAATGAGAACTCACTACTGCTTGAGCCACAGCACATTTCTGGCTTTCTAGTGGTTTATTGGAGATAAGCGTCTCACAGACTCTCCTACCCAGGATGGCTTTGATCTCAGCCTATTGAGTACCTAAGATTACAGGCGTGAGCAACTTACACTCGGCTTTTTAAAATTTATTTGTATAAAATAGTCGCCAAGGATTTACTTCAAATTGATCATGGGAGAGTTTTTCTTCCTGTTCCAAACTTTATATTTATTTCAGGAAAAGCACTAAAAATACATGATGTTTACTTGAGCAACATAAAAGATGGAAACATATTTCTAAAGAGAATGGATTTATTTATTAAAACATAGAAAAGAGTAAAATTATCAGTTTCTAGTTTGGTACTACATAAATTTCATGAGAATGTAGCTCATGATGAGAATCAGAGATAAATTCATATTAATATTACAGAGATTTACATCACAATATGAGCAATATAGGTATATTAAGGAATTGGTCATTCAAAGCCCTAGATACCTAATGGATGAAGAATAGAATTCAAACAAGTAGAGGTAAAGAATTTATCATGCAGCTATTATGATTGTATAATACAAATATGAAAGAAATGGAGCTTTTTCCTTTCTGAAGAAGAAAGTTTAGCAAGTAAGTTCAATGTAAGGCATCAGTTGAAATGAATCTAAAGTCTTTTACTCCAAGATATCCAGAGTACTCTACTCATCTTCTGAAGAGTAAATAAGTAATTATATTAATTACCTTTGCTTAATATTAATTTACTTGTAGCAAATAGGTTAAAATGTCTGTTCTCTTTCTTTCAATGTAGTAACATACATTTCATATTCTTTTTCTTCATACAAGCCTGACATCACTATTGCAAAGTAACACAAACAGAAAAACAAAGATCACCTGACACAATAATCACAAATCCTAAATTATGGAAAAAATCTATAATATAAAAATTAAGGGGCTGGGAAGGTGGCTCAGTGGTACAGCGCTTGTCTTGCATTCCTGAGGCCCTGGGTTCGAATCCTCAGCACCACATAAGCAAAAAGAAAAAAACCAGAAGTTGCAATGTGGCTCAAGTTGTAGAGCACTAGCCTTGAGCTGAAGAGCTGATGGACAGTGCCCAGGCCTAGAGTTCAGGCCCCATGACTGGACCCCCCCAAAAATTAAACCTGGTTGGTTCCATGAAGATGGACGAGAAGCTGGAGGCTAAACAAGCTCTCACATAGAAAGCAGTTTTAGTGTTCCTGTAAACAATCCTAGGCCAAAGAATTACACCAAGTGTGCCACCATAGTACAGAGAGTTTGGCTAGAGAGGGAAAATGCAGGCAAGGAGACAGATCTGAGCACTTGCCAGCAGTCACGGGTGAAGCAGCAGTGGCGGCAACCATACTCGTCATACTTACAATACAGAAAGTCCCGGACAAAGGTGCCAGATAGAGCGAGCAAGTGGATTCTACACAATACCAGCAAGAACTGACAAGGAGCAGATATCTTCATCCTGCAGATAGCAGACCAGAGACTACCCAGGAACCAAGACTCTGGGTGTGAGTAGAACCCTGACATCCTTACTCCTTCTCAGGGAGCAGAAGAGGGAAGGCCACCCCTCCAATGCCACAACTGAAGATCTCCATCTTTTTTTTTTGTGAGAATACCATACAGAGGAGTTACAATTACATGGGGAAGATAATGAGTACATTTCTTATCAAGCATTGTTGTCTCCTTTTGTTTCCCCTTACCATGCCTTCCCATACTCTTCCCCTCCCCCCCAACGCTCCCCCTACCACCTACCAAAGTTGTAAAGTTCGTTTTTTTACATAACAACTTGTACATCTCATTGTTGCAATGGGTCCACCTGTATGCATAGTTAAACAATTTGTTTTTACACTTCCCCTCCACAAATTATACCAACATCAAATACAGTGAAAGCATAGGTTATACTATGGGGGAGGGACATACAAAACAACAAAGAAATCATCTTATAAATATGTTAGAAACATTTGCATGAAAGGAAAAAAAAACATTTGAGTAGTTATCTTGGGGTTCATTTCTCTAACACCAACTTATCTGACCTTTTCTGCTTGGCTCAGACATATACTAGATATTGCAAATATGGGAAACCATGGGACCTATGTTACTTTGGGCCTGGCTTACTTCACATAATATAATTTTTTCCAAGTCTTTCCATTTCCTAACAAATGGGGTAATATCATTCTTTCTGATGGAGGCATAGAATTCCATTATGGACATATACCACATTTCCTAGATCCATTCATCTACTGAGGTGCATCTAGGTTGGTTCCATACCCTAGCTGTGGTAAATAATGCTGCAATAAACACAGTCATGCTGGTAGCTTTACTGTGGTCTTGTTTGTGATCATTTGGGTAAATGCCCAAAAGTGGGATTGCTGGGTCGTAGGGGAGCTCTATGTGGAGACTTCTGAGGAACCTCAATACTACTTTCCAAAGTGGTTGACCAAGTTTACACTCCCACCCACAATGGAGTATGGTTCCCTTCTGTCCACATCCCCTTCAGCGTCTGTTGTTATTAGAGTTCTTGATTATAGCCATGCTAACGGGTGAGGTGGTATCTCAATGTTGTTTTGATTTGCATTTCTTTTTTGGCTAGAGAGGTTGAATATTTCTTCATGTGTCTACTGGCCATCCTTCTTTCCTCTTCAGAGAAGTTTCTCTTTAAGTCTTTAGCCCACTGCTTTTCTGTATGCCAAAAATGAGAGAAGTGTTGCTGAAATCAGGAAAACAATTACATTCAGAATAGCAACAAAAAAATAAAATACCAAGGAATTAACTTAACCAAAGAAGTGAAGGACCTCTATGATGAAAACTTTAAAAACCTGAAAAAGGAAATCAAAACAGAACTTAGGAAGTGGCAAAACTCCCATGCTTGTTCCTGGATTGGAAAAATCAACATCGTGAAAATGGCAATACTTCCCAAGGCTATCTACAAATTCAGTGCAATACCTATCAATACTCCAACCGCATTCCTCAAGGAAATAGAAGAAGCAATCCAAAAATTCATATGTTACAATAAAAGATCCTTAATAGCAAAAACAATCCTTAACAGAAAGAACAGTGCTGGAGGAATATCAATACCAAATTTCAAATTCGAACAATGGAATAGAATTGAAAACCTAGAAATGAACCTAAAGACCTATAGCCATCTAATCTTTAATAAGGGAGCTAAAAAAATAGAATAGAAGAAAGACAGCCTCATCAGTAAATTGTGCTAACAAAATTGGTTAACTACTTGTAGAAAACTAAAGCTAGATCCTTATATATCACCCTGCACCAGAATCAACTCCAAATGGATCAAAGACTTTGGCGTCAAAGCAGACACTCTGAAAACATTACAGGATGGAATTGGAGAAACCCTAGGTCTCCTTGGCACAGGCTGAAATTTTCTTAATAGAGACTCAGAAACACAACAAATCAAAGAAAGGTTGGACAAATGGGATTGCATGAAATTGCAGAGCTTCTGCATGGCATAGACATAGCTTGAAAGAACAATAGAAAGCCCACAGATTGGGAGAAGATCTTCAGTAGCAATACAACAGACAAGGGTTTCATATGTAAAACATACCTGGAACTTAAAAAACTAAATCCCCCAAAAACAAATCTTCAAAGAAACAAGATCTCCATCTTGATGGAAATCTAGCTAGCTGCCCGGCTGAGCAGCTAGCTTCAACTCAGGCCTTGGAAGAAAACAAAAGAGTCATTTAGCTAGTCACAGGAACCTGACCTGACCTGCCATGATCAGCTCCACCTAGGGGAAAGTAACCAAGCCCAGGCAATAGAAGCTCCACCTCCTCAGGAGTCGCTTTCTTCACTGTGTAAACAGAGCCAGAGACTGCCCCTCCCTACAGCATATTAGACAATTAAATGAAATTCAGTAAACCTAAACCCTGATAATGGCTCCAGGCTGGGCTCTGTGAGTGTCCCAGAAGCTAGCCCTCCAAGGAAAACCTATTGTTTGCTGAAAGGCCTCAACTCTACCCAGAACCAAGCCTAATCACAGCATCTCCCAACTAGAGGAGAGAGCCATCTTCCTGTTTTGTGATACTCAAAGCAGATCTCCCTCCCACTGAACTAGCCTGGGAGGAGGATTACAAAATCCTGGGTAAAGCAGAGCATTTTTCTGCCTGCTCAGACAAACTGACTTAAGAAACCAATCAAAGCTTGGGGAAACCAAACACCACAGCAGACCAGAGACTCAACCAAGAGAGTTGATACAGACAAAAGTGAGAAACAAGATCTTCCCCTTCACCTCCCCCGATAAAAAAACAAATCAAAGAACTATTTTTTGCCTATTTTTTTAATTTTTAATTGTTTAAAATTGTTTTCTATTAATCTTTTATTTTTCCTCTTAAAATTTTTATTTAGGTGTATATATATGTGTGCTGTTTTTTTCTCTACTGACCTTTCAGTCCTTTTTTTTCTTTCTCATTTTCTTCATTTTTCTTCTCTTTTGTCCTTTTGTGCGTGACTTAATTGCTGTTCTGCTCATCCTCAGATATATCCATCATCAATTATTACACCTTATCGACCATTCTGTACACACTTAATACAGAAATTTATTACTCAATTCAAATAATCTCAGGCTTAAATTCCTTAGTAGCAATATTATATCTTTATGCCTATATAATTTTTTAAGAATGAGATGTACAAGAATGAGATGTACAAGATGTATAAGTATTATATCTTTATGCCTATATAATTTTTTAAGAATGAGATGTACAAGTCATTATGTGGAAAAAGGAACTTTAGAATTTTGGTGGGTGGAAGGTTTGGTTGGGGGGGTGGGAGGAGGATGGGAAGAGATGGGAATGGGAAAAAAAGGAGGAGGCTACAATGCTTGATAAGAAATGTACTCATTATCTTGCCCATGTAATTGTAACCCCTCTGTACAGTATTTTCAAAATAAAAAAATAAAAAAAGAATTTTTATTTTTTAGTTTTTCAAGTGTCCTTTCAATCCCACTCCTCCTCTCACCCTATCCTCATTCTTCTCTCAATTTCACCTTTAAAATTAGATAATCTTCAAGTTTCAATTTTCAAATTAATCTTTTGTTTTTTCATTTTTTCTCGTCTCTTTTTTTTCTCTCTCCTATCATTTTGTCCAGCATATTTCCCTCTTTGAGATTTGGACTTGGTTAATTTCCCTCTCCTTTGACTTTTCCCCATCATTTAATCCTAATTTTCACCATATTTCTCCCTAAACCTAATAATTTCTGGTTTGCCAAATTCTTCCGTGCTGCTCTTAGCCCATTAATCCATAGTTGTTTGATGTTGAATAGATTTTATCTGTTAAACTATATTGTAGCTGAAGCCTTTGGGCTGTGCAACGATAGGACTCTGGGTGATGCTTGCCTTAAAATAGTTTTCTAGCACAAAATTGGTGTTACTTTCATACCAAATGGGCAGAACAATCCGGAAAAATGGCAAGTTCGGGTATCTCCACTCCCACTCACGGTAATCAGGTGACAGAACAAATAATGAATAATCCAGAGGAGAGTTCCCAAAAAGCTGTACAAACAATACTGGTAAAGATGGTGAATGAAAAGATCGAAAACCTTCAAAGACTGACTGTGAGCCTGATAGGGAGAGAGAGGATGCAAACCAAAGATCAAAACAGGAATCTCTTAAGTGTGAGGAAGCTACTCAATGAGTGATTCAGGAATTGCATGAGCAGGTTGAGAACACTCAAAGAGAAATAAATGAATTGTGTAAGCAGGCTGAGAACAGTCAAAGAGATAGATAAGGATTGCATGAGCAGGCTGAGAACAGTTAAAAAGAATTATAGGAATTGCTTGAACGTGAGGAAGCTAACCAAAGAGTAATACAGGAATTGCGAGAGCGGGATGAGAATAGACAAAGATCGATAGAGGAATTCCTGTAATACATAAGCAGACAACTGAAAAAATTCAGGAAGACCACAAAAGGAATGCTGAATGGAGCCACACAGAAGGAATCGAAGTCCAAGGAAACCATAAACAATCAACTAAGTGATTTGAGAATAAACATGGAACACCAAAGTAAGGAAGTAAAAAATTTATAAAAGATCTAAAAAAAGCTCCAACAAAGAATTGGAAGCCACCAAAACTAAAGCCATTTCCTCTTAACTCAGGAATAAGACAAGGATGTCCACTCTCTCCACTCCTCTTCAATCTAGTATTAGAATGCCTAGCTACAGCAATAAGACAAGATGCAAACATAAAGGGGATCCAAATAGAGAAAGAAGAAATAAAACTCTCCCTCTTTGCAGATGACATGATCTTGTATATAAAAAGTCCCATAGACTCCACTCCAAATTACTCAAGCTGATTCAAAACTTTGGCAAAGTAGCAGCATGTAAAATTAACCTCCAAAAATCAATGGCTGTTCTGTATGCCAACAATGAGAAAAGTGGGGCTGAAATTGGGAAAGCAACTCCATTGGTAATAGCCCCACAAAAAATTAAATACCTAGTAATTAACTTAACCAAAGAAGTGAAGGACCTCTATGATGAAAACTTTAAAAGCTTGAAAAAGGATATCAAACCTGAACTTAGAAAATGGCAAAAACTCCTATGCTCCTGGATTGGAAAGATCTACATCGTGAAAATGGCAATACTTCCCAAGGCTATCTACAAATTCAATGTGATACCTATCAAAATTCCAAACTCATTCTTCAAGGAAATAGAAGAGGCAATCCAAAAATTCATATGGAACAATAAAAGACCCCGAATAGCAAAAACGCTCCTCAACGGAAAGAACACTTATGGAGGAATATCAATACCAAATTTCAAACTCTACTATAAAGCCATAGGAATCAAACCAGCTTGGTACTGGCACAAGAACAGAACTCAGGACCAATGGAATACAATTGAAAACCCAGAAATGAACCTACAGACATATAGCCATCTAATCTTTGATAATGGAGCTCAAAAAATAGAATGGAAGAAAGACAGCCTCTTCAGTAAATGGTTCTGCCAAAATTGGTTAACTATTTGTAGAAAACTAAAGCTAGATACTTATATCTAGCACCAGAATCAACTCCAAAATGTATCAAAGACCTCAGAGTCAAAGCAGACACTCTGAGAACATTACAGGATGGAATAGGAGAAACCCTAGGTCTTGTTGGCACAGGCTGAAATTTTCTTAATAGAGACTCGGAAACACAACAAATCAAAGAAAGGTTGGACAAATGGGATTTCTTGAAGTTGCAGAGCTTCTGCATGGCAAAGGACATAGCTAGAAGATCAATAGAAAGCCCACGTAGAAGATCTTCACTAGCCATAAAACGGACAAGGGTCTCATATCTAAAATGTACTTGGAACTCATAATATTAAATTCCCCAAGAGGAAATCCTCAAAGAAACAACTCCCCAATAAATAAGTGGTCTAAAGACTTAAAGAGTTCTTGTTTATAGCCATTCTAACTGGGGTGAGGTGGTATATCAAGGTAGTTTTGATTTCCATTTCTTTTACGGCTAGGGAGGTTGAGCATTTCTTCATGTGTCTATTGGTCATCCTTCTTTCTTCTTCAGAGAAGTTTCTCTTCAAGTCTTTAGCCCACTTATTTATTAGGCAGTTGTTTCTTTGATGATTTGGTGTTGGGGATTTAATTTTTTGAGTTCCAAGTATATTTTAGATATGAGACCCTTGTCCGTTGTATGGCTAGTGATCTTCTCCCTATCTGTGCGCTTTCTATTGATCTTGCTAGCTATGTCCTTTGCCATGCAGAAGCTCTGCAACTTCATGCAATCCCATTTGTCCAATCTTTCTTTGATTTGTTGTGTTTCCGGGTCTTTATTTAGAAAATTTCGGCCCGAGCCAAGGAAACCTAGGGTTTCTCCTATTCCATCCTGTAATGTTTTCAGAGTGTCTGCTTTGACCCCGAGGTCTTTGATCCATTTGGAGTTGATTCTGATACAGGGTGATATATAAAGATCTAGCTTTAGTTTTCTACAAGTAGTTAACCAATTTTGCCAACACCATTTACTGAAGGCTGTCTTTCTTCCATTCTATTATTTTAGCTCCCTTATCGAAGACTACTTATCTATAGGTCTGTAGGTTCATTTCTGGGTTTTCAATTGTATTCCATTGGTCCTGAGGTCTATTCTTATGCCAGTACCAAGCTGTTTTGATTACTATGGCTTTATAGTGGAGTTTGAAATTTGGTATTGATATTCCACCAGCAGTGTTCTTTCCGTTGAGGAGCGTTTTTGCTATTCGGGGTCTTTTATTGTTCCATATGAATTTTTGGATTGCCTCTTCTATTTCCTTGAAGAATGAGTTTGGAATTTTGATAGGTATCACATTGAATTTGTAGATAGCCTTGGGAAGTATTGCCATTTTCACGATGTTGATCTTTCCAGTCCAGGAGCATGGGAGGTTTTTGCGTTTTTCTAAGTTTTGTTTTGATTTCCTTTTTCAAGATTTTACAGTTTTCATCATAGACAACAACAGATGCTGGAGGGGATGTGGACAGAAGGGAACCTTACTTCATTGTTGGTGGGACTGTAAATATGTTCAACCACATTGGAAAACAGTATGGAGGTTCCTGAAAAGACTTCACATTGAGCTCCCCTATGACCCAGCAATCCCACTTTTGGGCATTTACCCAAATGTTTTCAAACAAGACCACACTAAAGCTACCAGCACATCTGTGTTTATTGCCGCATTATTTGCCATAGCTAAGATATGGAACCAAACCAGATGCCCCTCAGTAGATGAATGGATCAAGAAAATGTGGTATATATACACAATGGAATTCTATGCCTCCATCAGAAAGAATGACATTTCCCAATTTGCTAGGAAATGGAAAGTCTTGGAATACATTATATTAAGTGAAGTAGGTCAAGCCCAAAGAAACATAGGTCCCATGATTTCCCTTATTTGTAATATCTGGTATATGTATGAGTCAAGCGGAAAAAGTCAGATAATGTGATGTTAGGAAAATGAACACTTAGATATGTATTTAAATGTTTTTTTTTCTTTCATGCATTTGTTTCTAATGCATTTATAAGATTATTTCTTTGTTGCTTTCACTATATTTAATGTCAGTATAATTTGTGGAGGAGATGGGGGAAAACAAGTCGTTTAAGGATACAAGTGGACCAGTTGCAACTATGAGAAGTACAAGTTGTCATGTCGAAAAGGAACTTTACAACTTTGGTGGGGGGGGGAGAGATTGGTTGGGTGGGCAGGGGGAGGCAGGAAAGGGATTTGAAGGGTAAACAAAGGAGGAGGCTGCAATGTTTGATAAGAGATGTACTCATTACCTTGCCCATGTAATTGTAACCCTTTTGTACTGTATGTTTACAAAAAATTAAAATTAAAATTAAAAAAAAAAGACTTAAAGAGAAACTTTTCTGAAGAGGAAAGAAGGATGGCCAATAGACACATGAAGAAATGCTCAACCTCCCTAGCCATAAAAGAAATGCAAATCAAAACAACATTAAGATACGACCTCACCCCAGTTAGAATGGCAGAAATCAAGAACTCTAATAACAACAGATGCTGGAAGGGATGTGCACAGAAGGGAACCTTACTGCATTGTTGGTGGGAGTGTAAACTTGTTCAACCACTTTGGAAAGTGGTATGGAGGTTCCTCAAAAGACTCCACATAGAGCTCCCCTATGACCCAGCAATCCCACTTTTGGGCATTTACCCAAATGTTTACGAACAAGACCACACTAAAGCTACCAGCAGAACTATGTTCATTGCAGTATTATTTACTATAGCTAAGATATGGAATAAACCCAGATGCCCCTTGGTAGATGAATGGATCAAGAAATTGTGGTATATATACACAATGGAATTCTATGCCTCCATCAGAAAGAATGATTTTGCCCCATTTGTTAGGAAATGGAAAGGCTTGGAAAAAATTATGTTAAGTGAAGTAAGCCAAGCCTTAAGAAACATAGGTCCCATGATTTCCCTTATTTGCAATATGTAGTATATGTCTGAGTCAAGCAGAAAAGATCAGATAAGGTGATGTTAGGGAAATGAACCCTAAGATATGTATTCAAATGTTTTTTTTCTTTCATGAGATTGTTTCTAATGCATTTATAAGATTATTTCTTTGATGCTTTGAATGTCCCTCCCCCACAGTGTAATCCCTGCTTTCACTATATTTGATGTGGGTATAATTTGTGGAGGGGAAGGGGAAAAACAAGTTGTTTAAATAAGGATAGAGGTGGACCGGTTGCAACAGTGAGAAATACAAGTCGTTATGTCGAAAATGAACTTTACGACTTTGGTGGAGGGGGCAGTGTGGAGGATTGGTTGGAGGGGCCGAGGGAGGATGGAAAGGGATGGAAACGGGGAAAAAAAAGAGGAGGCTACAATGGTTGATAAGAAATGTACTCACTATTTTGCCCATATAATTGTAACCCCTCTGTACAGTATTTTCACAATAATAAAAAAAAAAAGAACCACAGGGTTATCTCAATAGATGCAGAAAAAGCATTTGCCAAGATCCCACCTCCCTTTATGATAATGGTTCTAAAAAAATTAGGAATCCATGGAACATTCCTATAGCCAGTGACCTACAGCCAGCATTATACTTAATGGTGAAAAATTAAAGCCATTTCTTCTTAACTCAGGAACGAGAAAAGGATGTCCACTCTCTCCACTTCTCTTTAATCAACTATTAGAATGCTTAGCTATAGCAATGGGACAAGATGGAAACATAAAAGCGATCCAAATTCGGAAAGATGAAGTAAAGCTCTCCCACTGTGCAGATGACATGATCTTTATATTTTTCATTTTATTTTTTATTGTGAAAATACTGTACCGAAGGTTTACAATTACATCGGCAAGATAATGAGTACATTTCTTATCAAGCATTGTAGCCTCCTCCTTTGTTTCCCCTTCCCATCCCTTCCCATCCTCCCCCTGCTCCCTCGCCCAATCCTTCCCCCTCCCCCCGCACCAAAGTTGTAAAGTTCGTTTTCGACATAACGACTTGTACATCTCATTGATGCAATGGGTCCACCTGTATCCCTATTTAAACGATTTGTTTTCCCCTTCCCCTCCACAAATTATACCGACATCAAATACAGTGAATGCAGGGGTTATACTGTGGGGGAGGGACATAAAAAGCAACAAAGAAATAATCTTATAAATGTGTTAGAAACAATTGCATGAAAGAAAGAAAAACATTTGAATACATATATTATAGTTCATTTCCCTAACATCACCTTATCTGACCTTTGCTGCTTGACTCAGACATATAGTAGATATTCCAATAAGGGAAACCATGGGACCTATGTTTCTTTGGGCATGGCTTACTTCACTTCACTATGTTTATGGCGGCATTATTTACTATAGCTAAGATATGGAACCAACCCAGATGCCCCTCAATAGATGAATGGATCAAGAAAATGTAGTGTGTATACACACACACACACACACACACACACACACACACAATGGAATTCTATGCCTCCATCAGAAAGCATGACATTGCCCCATTTGTTAGGAAATGGAAAGGCTTGGAAAAAATTATATTAAGTGAAGCAAGCCAGTCCTAAATATGTCATGATCTTGTATTTAAAGAATCCAACGAACTCCAATCCAAAATTAACCAAGCTGAATTAAAAGTTTGGCAAAGTATGGGCTGAGAAGGTGGCTCAGTGGTAGAGCGCTTGCCTTGCATGCCTGAGGCCCTGGGTTCAATTCCTTAGCACCATATAAGCAAAAAGAAAAAAGCCGGAAGTGGCGCTGTGGCTCAAGTGGTAGAGCGCTAGCCTTGAGCTGAAGAGCTGAGGGACAGTGCCCAGGCCCAGAGTTCAGGCCCCACGACTGGACTCCCCCCCCCCCCAAAAAAAAAGTTTGGCAAAGTAGCAGGGATAAAATTATCCTCAAAAATCAATGGCTTTTCTCTATGCCAACAATGAGAAAAGTGTAGCTGAAATCAGGAAAGTAACTCTATTTGGAATAGTACCACAAAAAATAAAATACGTAGGTATTCACTTAACCAAGGAAGTGAAGGCCCTCTATGATAAAAACTTTAAAAACCTGAAAAAAGAAATCAAAACAGAACTAAGAAAGTGGAAAAACTTCTCATGCTCCTTGACTGGCAGGATTAACATCGTGAAAATAGGAATACTTCCCTAGTCAATCTATAAATTCAATGCGATACCTATCAATATTCCACCCCCATTCTTCAAGGAAATAGAAGAGGTAATCCAAAAATACATATGGAACAATAAAAGATCCCAAAGAGCAAAAACAATCTTTAACAGAAATAACAGTGTTGGAGTAACATAAATACCAAATTTCAAACTACAAAGCATAGTAATCAAAACAGCTTGGTATTGCCACAAGAACAGACCCCAGGACCAGTAGAACAGAATGGAAAACCCAGAAATGAACCAACAGACCTATAGCGTTTAATCTTCGATATGGGAGCTAAAAGTTAGAATGGAAAAAGACAGCCTCTTCAGTAAATAGTGGCAGCAAAACTTGTTAATCACTTATAGAAAAATGAAGCTAGATCCTTATATATCACCCTGCACCAGAATCAACTCCAAATGTATCAAAGACCTCAGAGTCAAAGCAGACACTCTGAGAACATTTCAGGATGGAATAGGAGAAACCCTAGCTGTCTTTGGCACAGGGCCTAATTTTCTTAAAAGAGACCCAGAAACACAACAAATCAAAGAAAGGTTGGGCAAATGGGATTGCATGAAATTTCAGAGCTTTTGCATGATAAAGAAATAGCTAGCAATTTTCAATTGAAAGGCCACGGATTTGGAGAAAATCATCACCAGCCATACAAAGGACAATGGTCTAATATCTAAAAGATACTTGGAACTCAATAAATTTAATCCCCAAAAAACAAATCCTCAAACAAACAACTCTCCAATAAATAAGTGGGTAAAGACTTACAGAGAAATTCTCTGAAGAGGAAAGTAGGATGACTAATCCACATCTGAAGAAATATTCAACCTCTCTAACCCTAAAAGAAATGCAAGTTAAAACTACAATGAGATACTACCTCACCCCAGTTAGAATGGCTATAATCAAGAACTCTAATAACAACAGATTGTGAAGGGGATGTGAACAGAAAAGAACTTTACTGCATTGTTGGTGGGAATGTAAACTTGTTCTGCCACTTTGGAAAGTCATATGGTGGTTCCTCAAAAGACTCCACATAGAGCTCCTCTATTACCCAGCAATGCCACTTTTGGGCATTTACCCAAATGATCACAAACAAGATCATACTAAAGCTACCAGTACAACTATGTTTATTGTAGCATTATTTACCTAGCTAAGATATGGAACCAAACCAGATGCTCCTCAGTAGATGAATGGTATACATACACAATGGAATTCTATGCCTCTATCAGAAAGAATGGCATTGCCCCATTTGTAAGGAAATGGAAAGACTTGGAAAAAATTATATTAAGTGAAGTAAGCCAGGTCCAATGAAATCATAGGCCCCTGGTTTCCCTTATTTGCTATAACTAGTATATGTCTGGGACAAGCAGAAAAGGTAAGATAAGTTGATGTTAGGTGAAATGAACCCCAAGATAAGTATTCAAATGTTTTTTTTCTTTTATGCGATTGTTTCTAACACATTTATAATATGTATGTCCCTCCCCCACGGTATAACCCCTGTTTTCACTGTATTTTATATTGGTATAATTCGTGGAGGTGAAGGGAAAAAAACAAACCGTTTAAATACGGATACAGGTGGACTTATTGAAACAATGAGATGTACACGTCGTTATATCAAAAAACGAACTTTACAATTTTGGCATGGGGATAATAGAGAGCGAAGAGGGGGAGATTATAAGAGATACGAAGGGGAAACAAAGGAGGAGGCAACAATGCTTAGTATGAAATGTACTCATTATCTGTTCAGTATTCAAATACTGTTCAGTATTTTCACAATAAAAAAATGTACTCATGTAATTGCCCATGTAATTGTAACCCTTCGGCACGTATTTTCACAATACATAATAAAAAATAAAAAAGAAATGCAAATCAAAACAACATTGAAGTACCACCTCACCCAATCAGAATGGCTATAGTCAAGAACTCTAATAACAAAATATGCCAGAAGGGATGTGGACAGAAGGGAATCCTACTGCGTTGTTGGTGGGAGTGTAAACTTATTCAACCACTTGAAAAGTAATATGGAGGTTCCTCAAAAGACTCCACATAGAGCTCCCCTATGACCCAGCAATCTCACTTTTGGGCATTTACCCCAATGAAAACAAACAAGACCAAACTAAAGTTACCAGCACAATTATGTTTATTGCAGCATCATTTACCATGGCTAAGATATGGAACCAACCCACATGCTCCTCAGTAGATAAATGGACATGAAAATGTGGTATATATACACAATGGAATTCTATGCCTCCATCAGAAAGAATGACATTGGCCCATTTGTTAGGAAATAGAAAGACTTGGAAAAAATTATACTAAGTGAAGTAAGCCAGGCCCAAAGAAACATAGTTCCCATGGTTTTCATTATTTGCAATTACTAGTATATGTCTGAAACAAGCAGAAAAGGTCAGATAAGTTGATGTTAGGTGAAATGAACCCCAAGATAAGGACTCAAATGTTTTTTTGTTCAGATTTATTTTAATGTTTTTATGGAGGGGAAGGGAAAACACAAATTGTTTAAATAGGGTTCAAGTTGGACCTATTGCAACAATGAGATGTATAAGAGGTTATATAGAAAAACGAACTTTACAAGTTTGGTGCTGTGGAGGGGGGCGGGAGGATCGGGGGGAGAGATTGGAAGGGATTGTAAGGGGAAACAAAGATGGAGGCAACGATGCTTGATAAGAATTATACTCATTACCTTGCTCATGTAATTGTAACTCCTCTGTACATAATCTTCACAATAAAAAAAGGAATATGGAAAAATCAAATTTTGGATTCTGCGAATTTTACAGAAACATAATTATATACCTATCTCTTTTTGTGTTGAAATAGCAAACAAATTAATTGCTTGAAAACAGGTTACAACAGTTTTTACTTGAAAATAGTTACTGCAAATAATATTAATAATTGTCCATCTGTATGTACAAATGATACAAATTATTATAATATGCATCTTGCTTTTAATTTTTTATGTTTTCACTGGCAATTGTTCAAATGTGTCTCATATTCAAGGAAGATTTCCCTGAGTAGATTCCTAAGGATATATTGCTACACATGTTAGCAAGTAATAAAGTTCCTCAGAGATCAATGTCTATTACTGAGCAAATGTCTTTCAGGTTTTGCCATTACTTATATTTCAAATATGAAAACCCTAGACACTGTAATATTTACTTTAAAAACCAAATTTTATCTTATACTGGCAGTGAATGAAAATTTTCAAATGGAGAGAAGAGAAAAGCAAAACAGTATCACATCAAATGAGGGTAGGCCAAAAAAAAAAAAAAAAGACAACACAGTCAGGAAAATCTTTCTGTTGTTTAGCTCAAAGTAGATATGGTATGAAGTGGCAACTCCACTCTGACAACTCAGAATGCTGAAAGGTGGCCACAGAGGGTTAAAACAGACAATTCTTGAGAGGGTTAAGAGACTGAAGTACCACAATCCTTCTTTAATGCTGGAAATGCTGAAATTTCAGTGCTGTTGACCTTGAAGGCAATGTTAATGTGTACATCATGTCTAGACTTTTTCTGGTTGCAATATCCAGTTTCAAAACAATAAGGGAAAAAGTGTCTCTTACAAACTGTGTTTTGGTTCTGATTGTAATCTTAATATAGATGCTTTATTTGTTTTCTAGATCATGGGGCTTGAACTCTAGGCATCAGCACTGTTCCTGAGGTCTTCAGCTCAAGGCTAGTGTTCTACCAATTAAGCCATAACACCAGTTCAATTTTCTGGTGATTAATTTGAGACGAGTGTCTTAATGACTTTCCTGACCAGGCTGGCTTTGAGCTACAATCCTCATATCTTTGTCTCCTGATTAGTTAGGACTATGGGCATGAGCAACTGGTACCCAGCTAGATGTTTTATTTTTTTGCATGTATCCATGGTTACTTGCCCTATGTAAATTCAAGCAAATATGCTTGATTGTGGAGACTCAGGGCCCAAGTGCTAGTTAGCCTTGAGACCCCTGGTTTCACACTATCTTTCTATTTGTTTATATGATTACCAACAATTTTCCTTTACAATGATTAAGAGAAAAGTGAATTCTTAGAGCCACATCAGCAAAGGAAAATTGATCAGTAAGAAAAACTGGTTCCCAGACAGAGCATTTGAAGAAAAGATAACAAGGAGAGATAATTGGAGGGAAGAGGGAATGAGAGAAAGAGGAAAAAGACAGAGAGAAAAGGAGACAAATTAGAAAGAAGGAGGCAAGGAAAGCTAATAAGCAGGAAACAGACTGAAGAGAGAAAATCAAGGAAATAAAGTATCACAGACTTTACTGCTCAGACTGGCCATGAACCTTGACCCTCTGATCTCAATCTCTTTAGTAGTTAGGATTTCAGGTGTGAGCCAATTACACCTTGCTGGGAACCTGCTCCTTTATGAAGGAAGGCATTCTGATTAACTCCATTTTCCAGATATAGAAACAGAGGCAAACAAATTAAAATGACTTGTCTATGATGTCACACGTTAGTAAATGCTGGAGCTGGGTCTTTTATCCTGGTCTTTCCAATGGCAAATCTCACCCTCAAATAATACTCCATTAGTGTGTTGCCTTTGTTATCCCCTACCCTCACATTCCTGTAGCAAGGAATCCAAAACACCCCCAGATGTGATTACATACAGGCTTTGTCTAATGAAGAGAGTGCCTGGGTTTGAGTCTCATCTTCACTACTGAAGTTGGATTGAGAGGTTTGTTGGGCCGGGATTAAAGATTTGAGTTTTTGGCCCTGGCAAATCATTGGTTTTGTTCCAGTAGCCTGGTCTGTAAGACTAAGATAATGATTACCTATCTCATAGGTTTATTACCAAGTTCACAAAGAAAAAGGTGGGTTGGTGCCTAGCATATACTCAGCAACCCATTGATGTCAGCTGCTTATTTCATTGAGTAAAGATGGCAGCCTATGGCTGGGTGTCCAGTTCAGTAGTAAAGCCTATACTTATTTAGCATGGTGTGGAGGAGGAAGTTTGGGAGGGGACAGGAGGAAGAATCAAGAAGAAGGAAGAAGAAATGGTAGAATGTGACCAGGCACCAGCAGCTCAAGCCTATAATCCTAGCTACTTAGGAGGCTAAGATCTGTGGACGGTGGTTCAACCCAGCCTGGGCAGAGAAGTCTCTGAGACTCTCAAGTCTAATAAAGTACTCAAAAAAAGCTGGAAATGGCATTGTTGCTCAAGGGGTAGAACACTACCCTTGATTGAGCACAATTTGGCTAAGGGACAGTGCTCAACCAATGAGTTCCAGTTCCAGGCATGGCTAAATCAATCAGTCAATCAATAAAACAAGGAGTACAAGTGGAAGATTGGGTTGTGTGTTAGCCATGTATTTTTTTCTTGCTATGACAAAATATTTGACAGAAATATCTTAGGAAGTTATTTTGTTCAGTGTCATAGATTTCAGGCATTCATGGCAGAGCAGAACATGGAGGACATGGAGCAGGGGGAGGGGTAAGAGAGGGAAAGGGAGTGCTTCTATGGGAGGATTCTCTTTTCTCCTCATTAAGTCCATATGGAAAGCCAGCCTATCGGATGGTGCCACCCATGTGCAGGAGGGATATCTGCTTCAGTTAATCTGTTATGGAAACCCCCCAAACACACCCAGAGTTATGCTTTACTTATTAGCTGGGCGCATCTAAACCTAATCAAATCAATCCCATTGAAGTTCATCCTCAAGATTAACCATCACAGCTATCAATTTCATTTGCCTCCAAATTTACATTCCTTGTTATATCTCAACTCACCAATCATTTATCATTCTTGTTTTTTCACTTTTAGGCTACTTTGTGTGTGTGTGTGTGTGTGTGTGTGTGTGTGTGTGTGTGTGTGTGTGTGTGTGTATGTGTGTATCCTACTTAATGGTGAAACCACATATACTTTTCTCCTAAAATCAGCAACAAGGTTACCATATCTACTGTCACCACTTGTAAGTTGCAGGAACTAGATTTGCAAGGAAAATCAATTTGACAATAGAAATGTCCATATCTGTGTTGATAGGAAGGAGTGTAATTATCTTTTTTGCAGATAATATTATCTTTTTTTGTTCCATCCTAAGCCTAGAACTCAGCGATTGTGTTTTGTCCCTGAGCTTTTTACTCAAGGCTAGAGTTCTACCCTTTGAACTGCAACTCCACCTCTGGTTTTTTAATGGTTAATTGGAAATAAGAATCTCAAGAGTCTTACATACTTCTTTGTCCAGTCTGGCTTCCAACTGCAATCCTCAGAAATCAGCTTCCTGAGTAGCGAGTATTAGAGGCAGCAGCCACTGGCTCCCAAATCTCATATTATTTTTTATTTAGAAAATTACAAGAATTCACTAAAATTATAATGTTCAATAACTGAAGTAATAGGATATAATGTGTGTTTAAAAATAATTGGATTTACATTTGTGAGCAATGAACAATTAAGAATAATGTAGGGAGTAAGTTCTGTTTATACTAGTATAAAGTCAATGTATCAAAAATGTAACCTTGAACAATGAAAACTACATTACACATCAAATCTTGAATGCACTACAGTTTTCACTTGATATCCTATTCTGCTTGCCTCTCCGGAATTTACTTTTACGGAAAGAAACTAATATTTTTCCTTTATATTATTATAAGGACTCTCAAGTGGAAATATATACATCCAAATACGCCCTGTGTTCTCCATTTTCATGAGGAGTGGCGTGATCTCCATCTTGGATACCGACAAAGTCAGTGGAGCTGCTAGCTCCAACTCAGGCCTTGGAATAAAATGAGTCATTTAGCAGATCACAAGAACTTAACGGTGAAGTGACCTGCCAGACTCAGCTCCATCCAGGGAAAAGTCACCCAGCTCAGGCGCCAGCCATAGGAGTGGCTTTCCTCACTAGGTAACCAGAGCCAGAGGCTGCCCCTCCCTCTAGAAGCCTCCACAATCAATTGAAAAACAGAAACTCTGAGAATGGCTCCAGGCTGGGCTCTGAATTTTTCACAAAATAGCCCCAGGGAAAAGCTACTGATTGTTGAAAGGCCTCAACTCTACCCAGAACCTAGCCTCATCACTGCATTCCCCTCTTTTGTGATTCTCAAAGCAGATCACCCTCCCATTAAACTAACCTGGGAGGGGGATCTCAAAATCTTGGGTAAACCAGAGCATTTTTCTGCCTGTTCGAACAAACTGACTTAAGAAATCAATCAAGCCACAGGATCTCAAGCAGACCAGAGATTCCCACAAGAGGATGGTTACAGACACAATGGAGATACAGGATTCTTCCCACCCCTCCCAAAAAAAAAAAAAATCAAAGAACTTTTTTTTTTTCTTCTTCTTTTTTTTTTTTTTGGTACCTTATATATATAAATATCTCTTTTTCTTTTCTAAAACTTTTATGAATCTTTAATTTTTGCCTTTTTTGAAAAAAAATGTTTTCCAGTAACTTTTTTTTTCCTCTTATAATTTTTATTTTAGGGATACATGAATGTGTGTTTTCCTTTCTTTTCTTGTCTTCTTTCTCTTTTTCTTTCTTTTTTAATTATCTTTTTGTTTTTTGTGTAGCTCTACTGAACTTCTGATCTTTTTTCTCCCTTTCTTATCCTTTTCACCTTTTCCTCTCATTTGCTCTTCTTTATGTGACTTAACACTTGTCCTGTACATCCTCAGATAAACCCGCAGTTAACTAGTAGACCCTATCCCCCATTGTGTACACACTTAATCCACAAATTTATTACTCAATTCAAAACTTCTGAGACTTAAATTCCTTAATAGCAGTACTACCTCTTTATACTTATATAACATTTTAAGCATTTTTTTTAAGTTTTTCACATCTCCTCTATGTCCCTCCCCTTCTCTCAATATAGTCACATTCCTCTCTAAATAGATTGTATATTTTCTCCATAATAATATTAATTTTTACGTTTCTATTTTTTTCTGGTCTCTTTTCATTTCCCTTTCCCTTTCTTCTTTTTTTCTCTCTCTCTCTACTTGCATCCTACCCAACCTATTTCCTGCATTGAGATTAGGACATAGTTAACTCTCCCTGTGCCTCCCCACACCAATCTATTCCTATTTTTTACCCACATCTCTCCCTAACCCTTATAATTTCTGGTTTTCCAAATTCTTCTCTGCGATTCGAAGCCCATTAACATATAGTTGTTTGATGTTGAATAGATGTATCTGTTGAACTAGATTGTATCTGTAGACTATTGACTGTACAAATGCAAACTTTGGTTGATGGTTACCTTAAGATAGTGTTCTAGCACAAAACTGGTGCTATTTTCATCTCAAATGGGCAGAGTAAGCCGTGAAAACACAAGAAAAATGGTAAGTCCGGGTATCTCAATTCTCAATCTTGATAATCAGGGGACAGAACAGATAATGAATAATCCAGAGGAGAGTTACCAAATAGCTCTATAAACACTGCTGGCAAACATGATAAATGCAAAGTTTGACAACTTACAAAGGACTCTGTATGAGCGTGATAAGGAGAGAGAGGAGGCATACCAAAAGTTTATACAGGAATATTGTAAGCGTGAGGAAGCTACTCAAAAAATGATACAGGATTTGCATGAGCAACTTGAGAATACTCAAAGAGAAAGGGAGGAATGGCGTGAGCAGGCTGAGAACACTCAAAGAGAACTGCAGGAATCCCACAAACGGGAGGAAGCTAATCAAAGACTAACACATGAATTTAGAAAAGAGGTAGAGAATACACAAAGATCACTAAAGGCATTCATGGAATCCATTAACAAAGAGCTGAAGGAAGTCAGGGAGACCACAAAGGGAATGCTGAATGGAACCCAACAGAAGGAATGGGAGTCCAAAGAAACCATAACCAATCAACTAAGTGATTTGAGAACAAACACTGAACACCAAATTAAGGAAGTAAAGAAATTCATACAAGACCTAAAACAGAGCTTCAACAAAGAACTTGAAGCCATCAAAGCTGACCAACTAGAAGGAAAAGAGATAAAAAACAAAGTAGAGAGTCTTGACAGCAGGTTAGACCATGCAGAAGATCGAATCTCAGGGATTGAAGACAGCCTAGATATTATAGAGAAAGAACATACAACGATCCAAGACAAGTCCAAGAAATATGATAGATCTATCCAACAGCTGGAAGACATCATCAGAAGGCCTAATCTAAGGATAATGGGTGTAGAGGAGCACCTAGAAACAGAAGTTAATGGTCTAGGAAATTTGTTTAACAGGATCCTAGCAGAGAACTTCCCAAACATACAAAAAGATAGGCCTATTCAGATACAAGAAACTTTTAGAACATTAAATAGACCAGACCAGAATAGGACATCCCACCATCACATTATAATCCACACAGGATCAACTCAGACCAAGGAAAAGATCCTTAAAGCTGTCAAGGAGAAAAGGTTAATCACCTATAAAGGGAAACCAATTAGAATCACCTCAGATTTCTCAGCAGAGACAATCAAAGCAAGAAGAGCCTGGAATGATGTATGCCATGCCCTAAAACAAACAACTATCAACCAAGAATACTGTACCCAGCTAAACTCTCCTTCATATCTGAAGGCCAAATAAAAACCTTCCATAGCAAAGAAAAATTGAAACAAAACATCTCCACCAAACCAGCCTTACAAAAGATTCTTAAAGATGTCCCACACATAGAAAACCAACAAGACCACAATAAAAGCCAAGAAACTGCACCCAAACTGAGAATCCAAGAACCATAGGAAGAACCCAGTTTTCGCAGCCCCCAAGAAGGTGGATAACATGCTAGGAACTCCCAAATACCTCTCAGTCCTATCTCTTAACGTTAACGGACTGAACTCTCCAATTAAGCCACATAGACTGTTTAGTAGGATTAAAAAACAAGACCCTTCTATATGCTGCCTGCAGGAGTCACATCTTGCCGGTAAAAACAAACACATTTTCAATGTAAAAGGCTGGAACAAAATCTACCAAGCAAACGGCCCCCATAAACAGGCGGGAGTTAAAATGCTAATATCAGATAAAATAGACTTCAAATTAAAATTCGTGAAAAGAGATAAAGAAGGTCGCTACATACTAATTAAAGGATCTCTCCCTCAAGAGGATATTACAATTCTAAATATCTATTCGCCAACAATGGAGCACCCAAATTTATCCAAGAAACACTACTTTCCCTCAAATCCCATATAGATCCAAAGACATTAATTGTTGGGGATTTTCACACACCACTCTCCCCACTAGATAGATCAACTCGGCAAAAACTCAACAGAGAAACCGCAGATCTAAACAGCTGCATAGATAATCTAGATTTAACAGACATCTACCGAACATTTCACCCAGCAGGATCAGAATACTCAGCAGCACATGGAAAATTTTCTAAAATAGGCCACATTTTAGGCCACAAAGCAAGCTTGTCTAAATTCAGAAACATTGAAGTTCTACCTTGCATTCTCTCTGAACACAAGGGAATAAAATTAGATCTCAACACAAAAAGCCACCAAAGAAAGTCCGTTATCACATGGAGGCTGAACAACACATTGCTGAATCATGAGTGGGTCATGGAAGAGATTAGAAAGGAAATTCAAATGTTCATGCTATTCAAAAAAAATTAACACACAAAATACCGCTCCTCTGAGACACAGCAAAGGTAGTACTCAGAGGCAAGTTTATAGCTCTGAGCTCCTACATCAACAAATTGGAGAGATCTATTTAATGACACATCGAAACCTCCTTGAAAAAGAGCAGCAAGATAAACCTCAACCCAGTAGACGGAAAGAAATAATTAAAATTAAATCAGAATTAAATTAATTAGAATCCAAAAAAACTATAGAAAGAATCAACAAAACAAAGAGTTGGTTCATCGAAAAACTTAACAAAATTGACAGACCGTTAGCAAAACTTATCAGAAAAAGAAGAGAACACACCCAAATTAATAAACTCAAAGATGAGAATGGAAACATCACCACGGAAACAACCAAGATTCAGAACATTATAAGGGAATACTTCTCAAAACTTTATGCTAATAAGTTTGAGAACTTGACAGAAATGGACCTTTTCCTAGCAAATATTGACATACGAAAACTAATCCAAGATGAGTTAAACTATCTTAACAGGCCCATATCAAGCATTGAAATAGAAACAGCAATAAGAGACCTCCCAGTTAAGAATAGTCCAGGGCCAGATGGTTTGACAGCGGAATTTTACAAGGATTTCAAAGCAGAGCTCACACCAACACTCCTCCAATTCTTCAATGAAATTGAAAGAGAAAGCTCACTACCGAACACATTCTATGAAGCCATCATAACCCTCATCCCAAAACCAGGCAGGGACTCATCAAAGAAAGAGAACTATAGACCCATTTCTTTGATGACCATTGATGCAAATCTTCTCAACAAAATTTTGGCCAATCGACTTCAACAATTCATCCAAAAAATCATCCACCACGATCAAACAGGACTCATTTCAGGGATTCAAAGGTGGTTCAATATACACAAATCAATTAATATTATTCACCACATCAACAGGAGCAAGAATAAGAACCACATGGTTATCTCAATAGATGCAGAAAGAGCATTCGACAAGATCCAACACCACTTTATGATGAAGGTTTTGGAAAAATTAGGAATCCATGGAACATTCCTCAATACAATAAAGGTTGTATATGACAAACCTACAGCCAGCATTATACTCAATGGTGAAAAACTAAAGCCATTTCCTCTTAACTCAGGAACAAGACAAGGATGCCCACTCTCTCCATTTCTCTTCAATCTAGTATTAGAATGCCTATTTACAGCAATAAGACAAGATGCAGACATAAAGGGGTTCCAAAAAGGGAAAGAAGAAATAAAACTCTCCCTCCTTGCAGATGACATGATCTTGTATTTAAAGGATCCCATAGACTCCACTCCCAAATTTCTCAAGCTGCTTCAAACCTTGGCAAAGTAGCAGGTTATAAAATTAACCTCCAAAAATCAATGGCTGTTCTGTATGCCAACAATGAGAAAAGTGGGGCTGAAATTAGGAAAGCAACTCCATTTGTAATAGCCCCACAAAAAATAAAATACCTAGGAATTAACTTAACCAAAGAAGTGAAGGACCTCTATGATGAAAACTTTAAAATCTTGAAAAAGGAAATCAACACAGAACTTAAAAAATGGCAAAACCTCCCATGATCCTGAATTGGAAAGATTAACATCGTGAAAATGGCAATACTTCCCAAGGCTATCTACAAATTCAACGCAATACCTATCAAAATTCTAACCTCGTTCTTCAAGGAAATAGAAGAGGCAATGCAAAATTTCATATGGAACAATAAAAGACCCCGAATAGCAAAAAACCTCCTCAACGGAAAGAACACTGCTGGAGGAATATCAATACCAAATTTCAAACTCTACTATAAAGCCATAGTAATCAAAACAGGTTGATATTGGCATAACAACAGACCTCAGGACCAATGGAATAGAATTGAAAACCCAGAAATGAACCTACAGACCTATAGCCATCTAATCTTCGATAAGGGAGCTAAAACAATAGAATGGAAGAAAGACAGCTTCTTCAGTAAATGGTGCTGGCAAAATTGGTTAACTACATGTAGAAAACTGAAGCTAGATCCTTATATATCACCCTACACTAGAATCAACTCCAAATGGATCAAAGACCTTGAAGTCAAAGCAGACACTCTGAAAATATTACAGGATGGAATAGGAGAAACACTAGGTCTCCTTGGCTCAGGCTGAAATTTTCTGAATAGAGACCCGGAAACACAACAAATCAAGGAATGATTGGACAAATGGGATTGCATAAAGTTGCAGAGCTTCTGCATGGCAAATGACATAGCTAGCAAGATCAATAGAAAGCCCACGGATTGGGAGAAGACCTTTACTAGCCATACAACGGACAAGGGTCTCATATCTAAAATATACTTGGAACTCAAAAATTAAACCCCCCAACAACAAATCCTCAAAGAAACAACTGCCCAATAAATAAGTGGGCGAAAGACTTTAAGGGAACCTTCTCTGAAGAAGAAAGAAGGATGGCCAATAGACACATGAAAAAATGTTCAACATCCCTAGCCATAAAAGAAATGCAAATCAAAACAACATTGAGACATCACCTCACTCCAGTTAGAACGGCAAAATTCAAGAACTCTAACAAAAACAGATGTTGGAGGGGATGTGGACAGAAAGGAACCTTACTTCATTGTTGGTGGGAATGTAAACTTGTTCAACCACTTTGGAAAGCAGTATGGAGGTTCCTCAAAAGACTTCACATAGAACTCCCCTATGACCCAGCAATCCCACTTTTGGGCATTTACCCAAATGTTTACAAACAAGACCACACTAAATCTACCAGCATAAGTATGTTTATTGCAGCATTATTTACCATAGCTGAGATATGGAACCAACCCAGATGCCCCTCACTAGATGAATGTATCAAGAAAATGTGGTATATATACACAATGGAATTCCATGCCTCCATCAGAAAGAATGACATTGCCCCATTTGTTAGGAAGTGGGAAAACTTGGAAAAAATTTTATTAAGTGAACTTAGCCAGGCCCAAAGAAACATAGGTCCCATGGTTTTCCTTATTTGTAATATCTAGTATATTTTTGAGTCAAGCGGAAAAGGTCAGATAATGTGATGTTAGGAAAATGAACCCTTAGATAGGTATTTTAGTGTTTTTTTCTTTCAAGCATGTGTTTCTAACGCATTTATAAGATTATCTCTTTGTTGCTTTGTATGTCCCTCCCCCACAGTATAACTCCTGCTTTCACTATATTTCATGTCACTATAACTTGTGGAGGAAATGGGGAAAAACCAGTTGTTTAAGGATACAGGTGGACCCATTGCGATAATGAGAACTACAAATTGTCATGTCCAAAACTAGCTTTACAACGTTGGTGCGTGTGGGGGGGAAGGGGGAGTTAAGGAGAAGGATTGGGATTGGGGGGGAGGGGGGAGGCTGGGAAGGGATGTGAAGAGTAAACAAAGGAGGAGGCTGCAATGCTTTGTAAGAAATGTACGCATTATCCTGCCCATGTAATTGTAACCCCTCTGTACAGTATGTTCACAAATAAAATAAAATTAAATTAAAAAAAAAAAAACAGGCACTGTCTTCATTAGACAGAGCCTGTACGTAATCACACCTGGGGGTGTTTTTGATTCCTTGCTACAGGAACGTGAGGGTAGGGGATAACAAAGGCAACACACTAATGGAGTATTATTTGAGGGTGAGATTTGCCATTGGAAAGATCAGGATAAAAGACCCAGCTCCAGCATTTACTAACGTGTGACATCATAGACAAGTCATTTTAATTTGTTTGCCTCTGTTTCTATATCTGGAAAATGGAGTTAATCAGAATGCCTTCCTTCATACAGGAGCAGGTTCCCAGCAAGGTGTAATTGGCTCACACCTGAAATCCTAACTACTAAAGAGATTGAGATCAGAGGGTCAAGGTTCCTGGCCAGTCTGAGCAGTAAAGTCTGTGATATTTTATTTCCAATTAATCACCAGAAAACCAAATGTAGTCTAGTATTGAAAACTGGTAGAATGCTAGCCTTAAATAGAAGAACTCAGGTACAGAGCCTGGAACCCAAGTGCAAGCCTGACAACCAAAACCAACAACAACAAAAGAACAAGTTCCAATCATTTCTTTAAGATAGTATATTAAGGTTGAAATCTGATGATTGAAGTTCATAGCCAGCCCAGGCAGTTAAATCTGAGAGTTTTATCTCCAATTAACTTAAAAAGAGCCAGAAGTACAGATGTGGCTCAAATGATAGAGGGCCAGTTACAGATAGCCACCCACTGCCTTTGATCCAACCTGTCATAAGCCCAGCACAAGTGGCCCAACAGCAGATATTTGTTGGTGGGAAACTGAAGGAGTGAACACTATAAGGGACCTCACCTCCTGCTATCTTTTCTTGTTCAGGCCCTCTCTGGCTGTATTGTTATCTATTCTCTCATCCTGGGAAAATAACCATAGCATAAAATTTGTCATCTCAACCAGTTACAATTGTACACTTCAGTGGCTTTAAGTACATTCACATTTTCATGCACCCTCTCTGATACCAACTTCTAGAACTTTCTCAGAATACAACCTGAAATTAAGCACTTATTAAACAGCACCTTCCATCCATCCCTTTCCCCAGTCTCAGGAAACCCACCATTCTACTTCCTGTCTCACAATTTGACTGTGGCAGATCTCCTGTGACAAGAGTCATGATATTCTAGTGATAGTGGTAGTAATGGTGTGTATGTGCATGTGTTTGTGTGTGTGTTTGTGTGTTCATGCTCATGCACACATAGTTTTATTACTTGTACTAGGTCCTGGGCACCATCCCTGGGTTCTTTTGCTTAAGGCTAACACTCTGCCACTGGTACCATAATTCCACATCAGTTTTTTGAGGTAGTTAATTGGAGATGAGTCTCATAAAGCTTCAGTCCTCAGCTCTAAGCTTCCTGAATAGCTAGAATTACAGACATGAGCCAACAACTCATGGCTAGAGATGGTGAATTTTAACACATTAATTCTGCTAGCAGGTAGTGCCTCATGTTTTAGTCAAACATCAGTGTAAATGTTGCTGTGAAAATACTTTTGGAAGCAGGGGTTATACTGTGAGGGAGAGACATACAAAGCAACAAAGTAATCATCTTATAAAGCTGTTAGAAATAATCGCAAGGAAGAAAAAACATTTGAATCTTTATCTTGGGGTTCATTTCGCCTAACATCAATGTATCTGACCGTTTCTGCTTATCTCAGACATATATTATTTGTTGCATATAAGGGAACCCATGGGACCTATGTTTCTTTGGGTCTGGCTTACTTCACTTAATATAATTTTTTCCAAGTCTTTCCATTTCCTAACAAATTAAAAACAAATTGTTTAAATAGGGATAAGGGTGGACCCATTGCAACAATGAGATATAAAAGTCGTTATGGAGAAAAACAAACTTTACATCTTTTGCGGGAGGGGGGATTAAGGGTGGCTGGGTGGGAGATGGGAAGGGATGGTAAGGGGAAACAAAAGAAGAGGCAACAATGTTTGATAAGAAATGTATTCATTACCTTGCCCAAGTAATTGTAACCCCTCTGTACAGTATTTTCACAATAAAAAAGGAAAGAAATTAAAATATTTTTGGATGTGATTACCATTTTAATCACATTGGTAAATTTCAATAGATAAATTTAAATAATTTTAAACTTGGAGTAAAGAAGATTTATTATGGCCTGGGAATGTGGCTTAGTGTTAGAGTGCTAGCCTAGCATGCATGAAGCCCTGGGTTTGATTCCTCAATACCGCATGAACAAAACCTAGAAGTGACTCTGTGGCTCAAGTGGTAGAGCACTGTCCTTGAGCCAAAGCAGCTCACTAACAGTGCGCAGGACCTGAGGTCAAGCCCCAGAACTGGCAAAAAGCAAAAACATAACCGAACAAAGCAAAAAAAGATGATTACCCTTCCTAAATAGAATGGGCTTTGTCCAATGATTTGATGAATTTCAGAATTTGAGTATCCTCACTTAACTGCAGTATAGAAATTCGGAGTCTCCATCTACAGGCTGAATGATGCAAAAATTTTCTCTTGCTTGAGATATCAGGCCTGATATCCCCCAATCAACACATACACATATGTGTATACATACATGAATGTGTACATATGTGTGGACACATTTTATATATGTGTATATAGATATACACACACACATACATATACACACAAGTTTATAGTGGGGAGGCTTGAACTCAGGGTTTAGACACTTTCCCTTAGCTTATTCTGCTCGAGACTAGTACTTACCTCTTGAGCCACACACACCTTCAGGTCCAAGTTTTTGTTGGTGTGTGGGAGATAGTCTTGGGTGAAGGTTATGAGCCCTTTTTGTTCTTATTTTTTGGTGCCAGTACCAGAGCTTGAACTCAAGATCTGGGCACTGTCCCTTAGATATTTCACTCAAAACTAGCACGCTACAACTTGTGCTACAGCTCCATTGCAGGCATTTAAGTGGTTAATTGGAGATCATGGCTGTAAACCATGATCCTCAGACCTCAGCCTCCTGAGTAACTAAGATTACAAGGATGAGATACCAGCACCTGCCTCAGACAGTATTCTTATGTTCATACTATTTTCACTTTGAGCTGTGTGGCTCTAGTCAGTGGCTTAATCTCTCTGAATACCATTTTCTGATATGTGAATGAAGTTTAAGAAAGCACATGAATAATAATAAATACTCCATGGGGTGGGTATGGACATTTGATGGGGTAAAAATAAAATAAATGAAACCTTCCTGTCTCAATACAGGAGTTGTTAGTAATCAATATTTATTATTTGTCATTATTATTTGGCCTGACCTTGATTTGAGAAGCCTTATAAGGTGCAGGGCAGAGAAGCGAAGTCCCACTGCAGCCTCTTCCCTGCCCCATCTCACTGGCTTTCTTTGAGGTCACTAGAGGCCCCCAGCCTTGATAAATGTCCTAGCCCTATATGTTATGACTTGCTGGCAGATTTGAATTTGACTTTAATCACTCATGTTCTGGCTGTGATTTTGAGGAAAAATGGCTAAATACTGCTGGTGCCAATGGGCAGATAGCAGCCCATTCTATACTCTGGTCATTGAAGACTCCCCCAAACAATAGAGTGAGGGAGAGAGAGAGAAGGAGAGGGAGAGGAAGAGAGAGAGGGAGAGAGAGAGGGAGAGAGGTAGGAGAAAGAGAGAGGAGACTGAGTCGCAAAGCTGTTTAGTCTACTAATCACGGTGCTGGCAGAATCTGTGCTGGACCAGGACTGCCAAATGGGATAGAGACACCCACCCTATAACCATTGAGGGGGCTCCCTTTCTTTTCCTGGAGTGCTGGTGATGTAGGTATTTTTTAGATGATAGGATAGGAGAAGGATCAGAGTAGGCATGTCACTGAAAGGATCTGATTCCAAGGAATGGATACCCATGTCTTACTCTTCTTGCCATGAGAGGTCCTTGATGTTCTCGGGTTCCTATTCTTTACAAATGAAGCAAAGGCTAGATCTTCAGTCCCAAGGCCCAGGGAGGATTCAGTAGGCCTGAACTCAAGCACAGCATTGGCTCTGCAGGGAGAATCTGACTGTCAGCACCAGCCAAGGATGTGTGGTTAAAAAAATATGCCTCCTGGTTGTCTGTAGGTTCCCAGATACCCAGAAGTTTCTATTTCACTCAACTCTTGAACTAGATCTTTCCTTCCTTCCCTTTCTCCTTCTATCCCCTCCCTCTCTTTTTTGTCTTCTTTGGACTTGATAACAGGGCCTGTGTCTGAGCTTTTTCGCTCAAAGCTAACTCTCTACCACTTTGCGACACAGTTCCACTACTGGTTTGCTTTTACATATCTGAGCCACTAATGCCATAATTCTTCTCTCCCTCTTTCCTTCTCCTCCTGCCCCCACTCCCTTTCTTTCTTTCTCTTTCTTTCATTTTGTGTTTGTCCTATGGTCTGAAAAGAGGGCTTGGGCACTGTTTCTGAGCTCTTCATTCAACGCTAAAATTCTACCACTTGGGCCACAGCCCCACTTCCAGATTCTTATAGTCTTTCCTGCCCAGGCTGGCTTTGAACAGCAATCTTCAGATCTCAGCCTCTTCGCCAGCTAGGATTAAAGGTGTGAGTCACCATCACCTGGCTTACTTTTTCTTTTCAAAAACTTTCATCACAGGCAGCGTAGTTAGTGCTGTACTGAAGCACCAGCCAGACTCTGTAATAAGGACATACATGTCTCAACTGGCCTAGGGTCAAACATTATTAAAACCAATTCACAATGAGGAAACCAGGTAAGACAGATTTACCCAGAAGGGTGAAGAATCTATGCCTGATGCCAATAGTTACATCTAGACTCCTAGTTACTGAGGAGGCTGAGATCTGAGAACCATGATTCAAAGTCAGCCTGGGCAGAAAAGTCGGTGAGAGTCATCTCCAATGAAGAACTAAAGACCAAGAAGTGGAGCTTTGGCTCAAGTGGTACAGTGTGCCAACCTTGAGAATAAAAGCTAAGGGACAGAACCCAGACTCGAAGTTCAAACCCTAGGATTGGTGCACACACACACACACACACACACACACACACACACACACACACACACACACACCACAGAATGCCTGTAACCTGTTTGTCTCTTGGTCCACAGGTTTTTTTCCCAAGAAAAGGAACTGGGACAGGGGCATGGATTTGAGGTCTGAGTCCACTGACATACCAGGACTTTTCCTCCTCTGTAATATGGAAATAAGCATACCTGACTTATATGGTTGTTGGGAGCATTAGATGAGCTAACAAAAAGGAGTGTGTGTGTGTTTCAGTGTGTGTGCATGTGTGTGTATTTGTGTGTGTGTGTGTGTGTGTGTGTGTGTGTGTGTGTGTGTGTGTGTGTGCCATTCCTAGGGCTGTCCCTGAGCTTTTTTGCTCAAGGCTAGCACTCTACCACTTGGGACACTGGTCCACTTCAAGTTTTTTTTATGTTTAATTGGAGATAAAAGTGTCATGGACTTTTCTACCCAGTGCTGGCATTGAACCACAACCATCATATTGCTAGCCTCCTGAGTAGTTAGGATTACACATGTGAACCACTGGCTTCAAACTATAATGAGGTTTTAATGAAGGGGAGCTGGTGATATTCTTCAGTTCCTATTTGATGGTGACCTCCCCTGAGATCCCTAACATGGAATCAAAAGATGGGGCTCTGCTTTCAAGGAACCAGGATGAGTCAAAAACAGCCAAACAATGTTGCATTGACATACAGCCCGGTCTTATTTCTACTCACAACATGAGATTAAGGTGAGTCAGTAGGAGCTTCTTTTCTTCCTGTGAGGGACACTGCTCAGACACACTTACAAGAGCACTGACAAAGAAAATGAACGTAGACTTCAAACTGATTGCAGCTTCTACATATATTGTAATCATGTGATTGTACCTAGCCTTGAAATGAACAGAAATGTATAAGTCTATCATGTTGTATGTGCCCATGTTGTAGGTTGGCAGACATGTATGTCAGCAACTGCTCACAAGTGTTTTAGACCCATGGATGATGACTTGCTTTATCATTAAAAAATTTTTAAACTGGTAGTGCAGAGTAGGACTTGAATTCAGGGGCTGGGCCCTGTCCCTTTGCTATTTTTACTCAAGGCTAGTGCTTTACCACTTGAGCCACAGCTCCATTTATGGCATTTTTGGTCGTTAATATTTACCTGCTCAGGCTGGCTTTGAACCACAATCCCCACCTCTTAGCCTCCTGAGTAGCTAGTATTACAAGTGTCAGCCAACAGTGCCCAGCTGACACATAAATGTCTTTTGTTTAGTGGCCTAGGAAGATGGCTCAGTGATAGAGTATTTGCTTCTCATGCATGAGGCCCTGGGTTTGATTTCTCAACACCACATGAACAGACAAAGATAGGAATGGTGCTATGGCACAAGTAGTAGAGCATTCGCCTTGAGCTTAAAGAGCTGAGGGACAGTGCCAGAGTTCAATCCCCATGACCAACAAAAAATATTTTGTTTACATATGGTGGAGTTCCTTTCAATTATATACTATTTTAGATAAATATGAAGAAGGACTTAAGCACCTTACATTGTATAAAGATAAGAGTTATGTATTTCTGGGAAGAAAGTCATTAACTTACATTATGTAATGGTGTGTGTGAGGCACCAAATGGTCTCTACATCTTTGTCATTCTCCTGAAATTTCCCTTGGGTGCAGTGCAATGTTCAATGCTCAGACTATCTCAACAGACACATTTGGCATTTGTCAAAAATGACAAATCCCAGAGCGGTACTGGTGGCTCACAGTTATAATCCAATCATGAGGTTTGCAATGAGAGGATTGCGTTTAAAAGCCAGCCTGGGCAGGCAAATCTGAGTCTCTTACCATTAATTAACAATGAAAAACTTGAAAAACAAAAAATGGAAGGAGCCAAATCACCAGTGGCTCACACCTGTAATCCTAACTACTCAAGTGGGAGATCTAAGGACCACAGTTCAAAGCCAGACCAGGCAGGAAAGTCCATGAGACTCTTTTGTTATTGTTGTTGTTGGGTCTGGTCATGGGGCCTGAACTCTGGGTCTGAGCACTGTTCCTTATCTCTTCAGCTCAAGGCTAGCGCTCTACCACTTGAGCCACATTGCCACTTCTGGCTTTTTTCTTTTTGCTTATGTGGTATTGAGGAATAGAACCCAGGGCCTCTTGCATGCAAGGCAAGCCCTCTACCACTGAGCCACTTTCCAAGCCCTCCATGAGACACTTATCTCCAATAAATCACTAGAAAACCAGAAATGGCACTGTGGCTCAAGCAGTAAAGCGCTGTCTTTGAACTGAAGACCTCAGGGACAGCGCCCAAGCTCAGAGTTCAAGTCCCATGACCGACCAAAAACAAACAAACAAATAAAGCATCCCTTGTAGGAAAGTCTGTAAGACTCTT
This sequence comes from Dipodomys spectabilis, assembly GCF_019054845.1. Lineage (NCBI taxonomy): Eukaryota > Metazoa > Chordata > Mammalia > Rodentia > Heteromyidae > Dipodomys > Dipodomys spectabilis. Next base: position 2,128,974 of record NW_024871026.1, on the reverse strand, counting down.
ATCTCCAATGAATCACCAAAATGCCAGAAGTAGAGATGTGGATCAGGTGGTAGAGCACTGGTCATGAGTGATAAAAACTAAGAGACAGAACCCAGGCCCTGAGTTTAAGACTGAAGATCTGAAAACACACACACACACACACACACACACACACACACACACACACACACAGAGGAAGAAAAATTGCTATTTTAGTCCAAATGCACATACAGATGCGCAGGTATATAAGTTTCAAAGAGGCAAAATAAAATATGATCACAGTTTGGAATACCAAAAAATACCATGTCCCATCAGTTCCTGGCAGAGAAGGAAGGCATGTGGCATTCTACCCTCAGGGAACTGCTCTCAGGGACATTTTGGGCAATCCCTCCACAGGAACACGTCTGGACTACTGGAGAGTCAAAGGTGGCAAGTTCCTCAAGAACCAGAAATTCGCATTTCACTCCCTCCAAGGGGCCTACAGCTCCAAGAGGGTCTTTGCACTCACTCCCCAATCAACAATACCTAAAAAACAGATAGGATGGGTAAGAGTGAACAGGGAGAATTAGTGGGGAGGCCTAGCGTTCCTGTGCAAGTGGTTAAATGGGAAAAGGACTGACCTGAGTAGAGACCCAGGATATGCAGGTGGAGGTTAGGGAGGGGAGCAAAGATGATGAGGGCATCAGTCCTACAGGATACAGACATGTGCAGACAGGGTACACTCCAGAAAGAGAATGCTGGAGGAGGTCAGGGGACAGGAGAGGGCAATAGAAAGAACTAATTGTAAACTATGGTAAGTAGAAATAAGACTCCCATACTGGGGCACCAAGGGCTCTGGGTTCTATTTCTGACTGTACTGAGTGGACAAATCCCTATCCTCGCAGCCTCAATTTACCCCACCTGGGAGAAAAGTAGGAAGAAGCACAGACTGTTCTGGTGCTGTCACTGAGGTCACCTACCAGAGGAGGAGAAAGGAGAAGCTGCAGGTTTGAAGTAAACCCAGACAGGGGTGGGAGATTGGGCAACAGCATTCTCTCAGCACCATACTGAGGCACTCAGTTATCTGCCTCCAAACCCCTCGGGGTGCCATCAGGCTGCCGATTATGGTACAGAGCCCCAGCCCCACATTGAGCAGGAAGCCTAGGGCTGCCAGTAATAGAGTCACTGCCTGCAGAAGTGACACCTCCTTCTGCTTCTGCACAGCCAGTCAGCCCCACCGGCCCTGCAACATTGCTCCAAGCCTAGGCACGTCCACATGGTGACAACAGCAACAACTCAGCAAAAGGGTGTGGCCCAGGCACCAGGCCACTCCACAGCCCACCTTCAACTTCTTCTGTTTACAGGCTAGCAACCCAGATGCTACCACTTAGTCACCAACTCAGGGGGTAGTCGCAGCCACCAACCCACAAGTTGGGCACTATGGAGTCCTCAGACTCAAAATTCCAACTTCCACACTTGTTAGACAACGACTATATCTGTTACCTTGGCCTTCTGGAGAGTTCCAGTCTATCTAGGTGTGATGTGTGGGTCTGATATCAGATATATCCCTCCTCAACTGAAATGGTGTATCTTGCTCCTCCATGGCTCCCCCCCTTACCAAGTGAGGTGAGAAAGAGCCAGAATTGGATTGTTGGGCTATAAACCGTACGTGCTTGGTGCTAGTGAGCACGGTGCGTTTTGGTGGTTCAAGTGTACCCCAGGGATCTATCCCTCTTCACAGCCTCCTCTGCGTCTGTGAGCTATCCTTGAGGAGTCGAGATTCTCAGGCTTTGCAGATACTGCTGGAGCCCTGCCATTGCCCTGCCTCCAAGATCTCAGACTCCCCACTGCTGTTGGCCAAGGCCTGAGGACACCAAGACCCCAGGATTTCAGTGTCCGCAGCCATGAAATGGGGTCCATGCTGTGATCAGTGTGTACTATTCCACTAATGGGCCCTGGTTTCTTCCTTGTCAAAGACCACAGATGTTGGGTGTGCATGCACATATATAAACCAGAGTGCATTGCCTGCTGCCCTGTGACATCTGTCTGCCATTTGTACCAAAGTGTTAGGGAGGTGACATGAGACTTTCCTGTGGCCTCTTCCTCATGAAGGTACAGTCCCATGCATGTCCTCTGGACACTAAGTGCACGCCGATCCCTTCCAGAAACCTCCAGTTCAGTGTTTGTCTCTATTCAGCCCCATTAGGCAACCATCAGCCAGCACCAATGTGGGCTAGACCCTGTGCCAGGCTCCAGGAGGATGTGCAGGAAGCCCCAAGCCTTAAGAGTTCAAATGACTGAGGGCTGAAGCACTAAACAAACAAGGAGTGACCCAAGGCAGGCTAATGTGTGCATCAATGTGGTGAGGGCTCTGAAGAAAGACTTTCTGCACCACAGAGAATCTGGTCCTCCTGATCCACTGCTCATCCCGAAACTGCTTCTTCCTTGATGCCTTCCTGTCTGCCATGTTCCACATGTGCCCTCTTGATTCTCTTCTTTCCAGCCTGCCACTAATCCTGGTGATTTACCAGCCACACACATAGATAACTCTCGCCTCTCATTTCTTTTCGTTCCAGGCTGAACAGTAAGGTCAGTATTTCTGACATCACAGCTTGAGTCAATATCTGTAACAAAACTTTGAAGGCTTGGGTCACCTTGTCTTGAATACACATTCCTGGGGATGACACACAAGAATTAATCAAAATAGGCAGTTTTGGCTCAAACTTGTAATCCTAGCTACTCAGTGTGATATCTGATTTGCTATTCACTGGAAGAAAGTTTATTCTAGCCTTAATCCTTCCTGCTGTAGCTAATTTTCTCTCCTGAGGCCCTTTCCCTTGGTAAAGAAGGCTATCCATGGGAACAAAAATGTAAATTCAGAAACATCTTTGCTAAAAGTAAACTTCTCTCTCTCCCTCAAGCTTCCCAGGCTGGCAGCTTTGCAGTTTATCACAAATTTTGCGGAAGGCCACTAACAATTTTGATGCTTATCACCAGCTGTACTGAGTTCTTTATTACTCAGGAACTTGTAATAAACATCATTCCTGTTCAGAAAATTTCAGCGCACTGTCAGAGGCATTGACTCATGTGTCCCCATCTGAGCTTCTGTGTGGTGTGAGGGTGCATGCTGACATGCATTCTCTCTGGGAAAAAGATGCCCCTTCTTCCACATCAGGGCAAAGGTCCAATGTCCCAAGGCATGTTTGACTCAAGGCTATGATTTGCTTCTGTAATCTTGCTTGCTTGCTTTGGTAAACATCACCCATGTGAAAGCACTTCCTATAAAAATCCCCCCTGAACAACAAACAGGGCTGTTCTCTAGCTCTGTGAGATGAGGACAGATGGAATATGGCTAAATAAAGAACTTCCAGCCAAATTGCCTGAGTGCTGTCATATCTTCCTGGGAAATTGGAATACTACAATTTAAATTGGAATACAACACTCAAGTGGCTAAAATCTGAAGACTAATCTCCATTTGAAGCCAGCCTTACAAGATGGCCCATGACACTCTTATCTCCAATAAACTACTCAGAAAAAGAAGAAGTTCTGTGACTCAAGTGGTAGAGCACTAGCCCAAAGCATAAAGAGGCTCAGGAACAGCACTCAGGCCCTGAGTCCAGGTGCCAGTACTGGGAAAAACAAATACAACAACAACAACAACAACAAAAAAAACGGGTAATCAACTCTCCTGTCTTCCTTGTCCTTACTTCTCAGCCTAGTACTGTCTTTGTGTCTTCTGTCACAGTGCTGTTGACCAAGAAGTCCTTTGCACACAGAAAGCCTGCTCTTTCTTACCTGCATTGGCCACATCTTTCATTCTCTATTCTCCATTCAATGTTAAACATTTTTTGGGGGGGGAGGTCCGGTCTTGGGGCCTGAACTCTGGGCCTGGGCGCTGTCCCTCAGCTCTTCAGTTCAAGGCTAGCACTCTACCACTTGAGCCATAGTGCCACTTCCAGCTTTGTTCTTTTTGCTTATGTGGTGCTGAGCAATTGAACCCAGGGCCTCAGGCATGTAAAGCAAGCTCTCTACCACTGAGCCACTTTCCCAGCCCCTCTATGTTAAACTTATTTGTTCAACGCTGATGTTCTATGTTGGGTCTTCGTCCGTCCCACGAAAGACTCCTGTTCCCATGCCCAGGAGACAGTCAGACGCAGCGGGGAGCCAAATCCAGCAGGTAGAAAACTCATTTATTAACAGAGAGTAGCCCTTATTAAAGACAAAAAGGGAGGAAGAGGAACCAATCACTGTCAAGGTCACATCCTATCATGCACCTGAGCCTTCCCGGGCTGGTTAGGCACTGAGCGGAAGATCAATTGGGCTCTGCCCACTCTACCCTCTCCCAGCGCCATCTTGGCTGCCCATGTACTCTACAGTAAATTAGGCTCTGCCCACTCAACCCCCTCCCAAAGCCATCTTTGCTGCCCATGTGCTCCACAGTTCTATTGTTGAGTCTCACCTCTACTGTATCTCACTTTTTGGAGATAAGAGTTTCAGCAACATTTCTTTCTAGTCTGGCTTCAAGCCTCCATCCTCAGTTCTCAGCCCTATAAGTAGCTAGTATTATAAGTGTGGGCCACTGGTAGCCAGCAAATTTGACTATGTTTTGGTACCTTATATATGTGGAATCATAAATATAGTTTTTATTTTTAATATGGTTTATTTGACAGTATTTTAAAGATTCATTCTTGTTGTAGCATGGTCAGAATGTCATTCCTTTTTAAGATTGAATAATATTCCCTTGGCTGGTTATACCACATTTTGTTTACCCGACAAGAGACATTTGGGTTTCTACCTTTCTACTACTGTGAATAATGTCATGAATAACATTATTATCTTTTACATTGAGCACACTGCTGTAAAAGCACGCCAGAGGCATCCTTTCATAATAAACCGAGGTGCACTGTGGGGATTCACCTGTGGTTTCCTTCATATTAACTATCAAAGAGAAAACTTACAGCCAGTGAGGCTCATATGGAGTGATCAACTTAAATATTTTTCATCCTATTTACAAGGATATTGCTGTAATCTTATATAAATAAATATCCAGCCAGGTACTGGTGGCTCATGTCTGTAATCCTAGCTACTCAGGAGGCTGAGATCTGAGGATTTCCAGCTTGGGCAGGAAAGACTGTGAAACTCTTATCTCAAATTATCAACCAGAAAATCCAAAGTGGCTCTGTGGCTCTAGTGGTAGAGTGCTAGACTTGAGCTGAAGAGCTGAAAGAAAGTGCCCAGGCCCAGTGTTCAAGCCCCATGGTCAAAAATAAATCAATAAACAATATCCAACAAGTTGACAAATCAGGCAGGGCCTTTGAAAATTTGTTCTTCTCTTCTCTGGAAACTTCTACACCTTTGTATGGACCTGAATGCTTAATAGTTCCTGTCTTTGATCCTGCTTATCAGGAGGCTGAGATCTAAGGATCCCTGTTCAAGCCCAGTCTGGAAAGACAATTCTGACAGACTCCTATCTCCAATACACTAGCAAAAAACTTCAGGAGTTCCGGGAAGATGGCGGAGGAGAAGCTGGAATCTGAACAAGCTCTTGCATAGAAAACAGTTTCAGAGTTCCAGTGAACAGTCCCAAGCCAGAGAATCACACCAAGTGTGCCATCACAGGACAGAGAGTTAGTCAAGAGAGGGGAAGCCAAGCAGACACATCTGAGCAGCTGCCGCTGCAGCGGCAGGGTCGCAGCGGCGACCACTGCTGCGGAGGCATCCCTGAGATGCAGTCCGGGACGAAGGAGCCAGACGCAGCGGACGAGCGGATTCTACTCAACACCAGCAAGAACCGACAAGGAGCGGATAACTTCATCCTGCACTTTGCAGACCAGAGACGACCCGGGATCCAAGACTCCGTGTGAGTAGAAGCCCCACTTCCTCACTCCTTCTCTGGGAGAAGAGGAGGGAAGGCCACCCCTCCCCCCCCAGCACCGGTGATCTCCATCTTGGATACCGACAAAGCTCGGAGGAGCGGCTAGCTCCAGCTCAGGCCTTGGAATAAAACTAGTCATTTAGCAGGTCACAAGAACTTAACGGCGAAGTGACCTCACAGACTCAGTTCCATCCAGGGAAAAGTCACCCAGCTCAGGCACCAGCCATTGGAGTGGCTCTCCTCACCGGGTAACCAGAGCCAGAGGCTGCCCCGCCCTCTAGCAGCCACCACAATCAATTGAAAAACAGAAACCCTGAGAATGGCTCCAGGCTGGGTGCTGTGAGTTTTTTTTTTCACAAAATAGCCCCAGGGAAAAGCTACTGTTCATTGAAAGGCCTCAACTCTACCCTGAACCCAGCCTCATCACTACATCCCCCTCTTTTGTGATTCTCAAAGCAGATCACCCTCCCAGTAAACTAACCTGGGAGGGGGATCTCAAAAACTTGGGTAAAGCAGAGCATTTTTCTGCTTGTTCCAACAAACTGACTTAAGAAACCAATCAAGCCACAGGACCTCAAGCTGACCAGAGACTCCAACCAGACTCTGGTTACAGACAAAAGGGAGATACAGGACTCTTCCCACCCCTCCCAAAAAAAAAAAAAAAAAATCAAAGAACTTTTTTTTTCTTCTTCTTCTTTTCTTTTTTTTTTCTTTTCCTTGTTTTGTTTTTTTTTCATTTTTTGTTACCTTATATATATATAAAATTTTTTTTTGCTTTTCTAAAACTTTTATTAATCTTTAATTTTTGCCTCTTCTGAAAAAATAATTGTTTTCCATTAACTTTTTTTTTTTTTCTCCTCTTATAATTTTTATTTTAGGAATACGTGAATGTGCGTTTTCCTTTCTTTTCTTGTCTTCTTTCTCTTTTTCTTTCATTCTTAATTATCTTTTTGTTTTTTTTTCTAGCTCTACTGAACTTCTGATCTTTTCTTCTCACTTTCCTATCCTTTCCATCTTTTCCTCTTTGTTCATCTTTATGTGACTTAACTCTTGTCCTGCACATCCTCAGATAAACCCGTAGTTAACCAGTAGACCCTATCCCCCATTGTGTACACACTTAATCCACAAACTTATTACTCAATTCAAAACCTCTGAGACTTAAATCCATTAATAGCAGTACTACCTCTTTATACCTATATAATATTTTAAGCATTTTTTTAAAGTTTTTCTCATCTCCTCTATGTCCCTCCCTTTCTCTCAACATATTCATATTCCTCTATAAATAGATGGTCTTTTAATCTCTAAAATAACATTAATTTTTACGTTTCTATTTTATTTTCTGGTCTCTTTTCATTCCCCTTTCCCTTTCTTCTTTTTCTCTCTCTCTCTACTTACATCCTACCCAACCTATTTCCTGCATTGTGATTAGGACATAGTTAACTCTCCCTGTGCCTCCCCACACCAATCTATTCCTATTTTTTACCCACATCTCTCCCTAACCCTAATAATTTCTGGTTTTCCAAATTCTTCTCTGCGGTTCGAAGTCCTTTAACATATAGTTGTTTGATGTCGAATAGATGTATCTGTTGAATTAGATTGTATCTGTAGACTATTGACTGTACAAATGCAAACTTTGGTTGATGGTTGCCTTAAGATAGTGTTCTAGCACAAAACTGGTGCTATCTTCATCTCAAATGGGCAGAGTAAGCCGGAAAAACACAAGAAAAATGGCAAATTCGGGTATCTCAATTCCCAATCCTGATAATCAGGGGTTAGAACAGATAATGGATAATCCAGAGGAGAGTTCCCAAACAGCTCTACAAACACTGCTGGCAAACATGATAAATGAAAAGTGTGACAACGTACAAAGGACTCTGTATGAGCGTGATAGGGAGAGAGAGGAGGCATCCCAGAAGTTTATACAGGAATATCATAAGCGTGAGGAAGCTACTCAAAAATTGATACAGGATTTGCGTGAACAACTTGAGAATACTCAAAGAGAAAGAGAGAAATGGCATGAGCAGGCTGAGAACACTCAAAGAGATCTGCAGGAATCCCACGAACGGGAGGAAGCTAATCAAAGAGTAATACAGGAATTGAGAGACCAGGTAGAGAACACACAAAGATCACTAAAGGCATTCATGGAATCCATTAACAAAGAGCTGAAGGAAGTCAGGGAGACCACAAAGGGAATGCTGAATGGAACCCAACAGAAGGAATGGGAGCCCAAAGAAACCATAACCAAACAACTAAGTGATTTGAGGACAAACACTGAACACCAAATTAAGGAAGTAAAGAAATTCATACAAGACCTAAAACAGAGCTTCAACAAAGAACTTGAAGCCATCAAAGCTGACCAACTAGAAGGAAAAGAGATAAAAAACAAAGTAGAGAGTCTTGACAGCAGGTTAGACCATGCAGAAGATCGAATCTCAGGGATTGAAGACAGCCTAGATATTATAGAGAAAGAACATACAACCATCCAAGACAAGTCCAAGAAATATGATAGATCTATCCAACACCTGGAAGACACCATCAGAAGGCCTAATCTAAGGATAATGGGTGTAGAGGAGCACCTAGAAACAGAAGTTAATGGTCTAGGAAATCTGTTTAACAGGATCCTAGCAGAGAACTTCCCAAACATGCAAAAAGATAGGCCTGTCCAGATACAAAAACCTTTAGAACCCCAAATAGACCAGACCAGAATAGGACATCCCACCGTCACATTATAATCCACACAGGATCAACTCAGAACAAGGAAAAGATCCTTAAAGCTGTCAGAGAGAAAAGGGTAATCACTTACAAAGGGAAACCAATTAGAATCACCTCAGATTTCTCAGCAGAGACAATCAAAGCAAGAAGAGCCTGGAATGATGTATGCCATGCCCTAAAAACAAACAACTATCAACCAAGAATACTGTACCCAGCTAAACTCTCCTTCATAACTGAAGGCCAAATAAAAACCTTCCATAGCAAAGAAAAATTGAAACAATACATCTCCACCAAACCAGCCCTACAAAAGATTCTTAAAGATGTCCTACACATAGAAAACCAACAAGACCGCAATAAAGGCCAAGAAACTGCACCCAAACTGAGAATCCAAGAACCATAGGAAGAACCCAGTTTTCGCAGCCCCCAACAAGGTAGATAACATGGCAGGAACTCCCAAATACCTCTCAGTCCTATCTCTTAATGTTAACGGACTGAACTCTCCAATTAAGCGACATAGACTGTCTAGTTGGATTAAAAAACAAGACCCTTCTATCTGCTGCCTACAGGAGTCACATCTTGCCCGTAAAAACAAACACATTTTCAATGTTAAAGGCTGGAACAAAATCTACCAAGCAAACGGACCGCATAAACAGGCGGGAGTTGCAATCCCAGATAAAATAGACTTCAAATTAAAATTCGTGAAAAGAGATAAAGAAGGTCGCTACATACTAATTAAAGGATCTCTCCTTCAGGAGGATATTACAATTCTAAATATCTATTCGCCAAACAATGGAGCACCCAAATTTATCAAAGAAACACTACTTTCCCTCAAATCCCATATAGATCCAAAGACATTAATTGCTGGGGATTTTAACACACCACTCTCCCCACTAGATAGATCAACTCGGCAAAAACTCAACAGAGAAACCGCAGATCTAAACAGCTGCATAGATCAACTAGACTTAACAGACATTTACCGAACATTTCACCCAGCAGCATCAGAATACACGTTTTTCTCAGCAGCACATGGAACGTTTTCTAAAATAGACTACATTTTAGGCCACAAAGCAAACTTGTTTAAATTCAGAAACATTGAAGTTATACCTTGCATTCTCTCTGACCACAAGGGAATAAAGTTAGAACTCAACACCAAAAGCCACCAAAGAAAGTCCGGTATCACATGGAGGCTGAACAACACACTGCTGAATCATGAGTGGGTCATCGAAGAGATTAGAAAGGAAATTCAAATGTTCATGCTATTCAACAAAAGTGAACACACAAAATACCAGCTCCTCTGGGACACAGCAAAGGCAGTACTCAGAGGCAAGTTTATAGCTCTGAGCTCCTACATCAACAAATTGGAGAGATCTGAAACTAACAATTTAATGACACATCTAAACCTCCTTGAAAAAGAGCAGCAAGATAAACCCCAATCCAGTAGACAGAAAGAAATAATAAAAATTAAATCAGAATTAAATGAATTAGAATCCAAAAAAACTATAGAAAGAATCCACAAAACAAAGAGTTGGTTCTTCGAAAAACTTAACAAAATTGACAGACCCTTAGCAAATCTTATCAGAAAAAGAAGAGAACACACCCAAATTAATAAACTCAGAGATGAGAATGGAAACATCACCACGGAAACAACCAAGATTCAGAACATTATAAGGGAATACTTCTCAAAACTTTATGCTAATAAGTTTGAGAACTTGACAGAAATGGACCTCTTTCTAGCAAATATTGACATGCCAAAACTAAACCAAGATGAGGCAAACTATCTTAACAGGCCCATATCAAGCATTGAAATAGAAACAGCAATAAGAGACCTTCCAGCTAAGAAAAGTCCAGGACCAGATGGTTTCACAGCGGAATTTTACAAGGCCTTCAAAGCAGAGCTCACACCAATTCTCCTCCAACTCTTCAATGAAATTGAAAAAGAAAGCTCACTACCGAACACATTCTTTGAAGCCATCATAACCCTCATCCCAAAACCAGGCAGGGACTCATCAAAGAAAGAGAACTATAGACCCATTTCTTTGATGAACATTGATGCAAAACTTCTCAACAAAATTTTGGCCAACCGACTTCAACAATTCATCCAAAAAATCATACACCACGATCAAACAGGATTCATTTCAGGGATGCAAAGCTGGTTCAATATACGCAAATCAATTAATATTATTCATCACATCAACAGGAGCAAGAATAAGAACCACATGGTTATCTCAATAGATGCAGAAAAAGCATTCGACAAGATCCAACACCCCTTTATGATGAAGGTTTTGGAAAAATTAGGAATCCATGGAACATTCCTCAATACAATAAAGGCTGTATATGACAAACCTACAGCCAACATTATACTCAATGGTGAAAAACTAAAGCCGTTTCCTCTTAACTCAGGGACAAGACAAGGATGCCCACTCTCTCCACTTCTCTTCAATCTAGTATTAGAATGCCTAGCTACAGCAATAAGACAAGATGCAGACATAAAGGGGATCCAAATAGGGAAAGAAGAAATAAAACTCTCCCTCTTTGCAGATGACATGATCTTGTATTTAAAGAATCCCATAGACTCCACTCCCAAATTACTCAAGCTGGTTCAAAACTTTGGCAAAGTAGCAGGTTATAAAATTAACCCCCAAAAATCAATGGCTTTTCTGTATGCCAACAATGAGAAAAGTGTGGCTGAAGTTAGGAAAGCAACTCCATTTGTAATAGCCCCACAAAAAATAAAATACCTAGGAATTAACTTAACTAAAGAAGTGAAGGACCTCTATGATGAAAACTTTAAAATCTTGAAAAAGGAAATCAACACAGAACTTAAAAAATGGCAAAACCTCCCAAGCTCCTGGATTGGAAAGATTAACATCGTGAAAATGGCAATACTTCCCAAGGCTATCTACAAATTCAACGCAATACCTATCAAAATTCCTCCCTCATTCTTCAAGGAAATAGAAGAGGCGATCCAAAAATTCATATGGAACAATAAAAGACCCCGAATAGCAAAAACACTCCTCAACGGAAAGAACACGGCTGGAGGAATATCAATACCAAATTTCAAACTCTACTATAAAGCCATAGTAATCAAAACAGCTTGGTATTGGCGTAAGAACAGACCTCAGGACCAATGGAATAGAATTGAAAACCCAGAAATGAACCTACAGACCTATAGCCATCTAATCTTCGATAAGGGAGCTAAAACAATAGAATGGAAGACAGACAGCCTCTTCAGTAAATGGTGCTGGCAAAACTGGTTAACTACATGTAGAAAACTAAAGCTAGATCATTATATATCACCCTGCACCAGAATCAACTCCAAATGGATCAAAGACCTTGAACTCAAAGCAGACACTCTGAAAACATTACAGGATGGAATAGGAGAAACCCTGGGTCTCCTTGGCACAGGCCGAAATTTTCTGAATAGAGACCCGGAAACACAACAAATCAAAGAAAGGCTGGACAAATGGGATTGTATAAGGTTGCAGAGCTTCTGCAGGGCAAATGACATAGCTAGCAAGATCAATAGAAAGCCCACGGACTGGGAGAAGATCTTTACTAGCCATACAATGGACAAGGGTCTCATATCTAAAATATACTTGGAACTCAAAAAATTAAACCACCCAACAACAAATCCTCAAAGAAACAACTGCCCAATAAGTAAGTGGGCGAAAGTCTTAAAGAGAAGCTTCTCTGAAGAAGAAAGAAGGATGGCCAATAGACACATGAAGAAATGTTCAACATCCCTAGCCATAAAAGAAATGCAAATCAAAACAACATTGAGATATCACCTCACTCCAGTTAGAACAGCAAAAATCAAGAACTCTAACAACAACAGATGCTGGAGGGGATGTGGACAGAAAGGAACCTTACTTCATTGTTGGTGGGAATGTAAACTTGTTCAAACACTTTGGAAAGCAGTATGGAGGTTCCTCAAAAGTCTCCACATAGAGCTCCCCAATGACCCAGCAATCCCACTTTTGGGCATTTACCCAAATGATCACACACAAGGCCACACTAAAGCTACCAGCACAACTATGTTTATTGCAGCATTATTTACCATAGCTAAGACATGGAACCAACCCAGATGCCCCTCAGTAGATGAATGGATCAAGAAGATGTGATATATATACACAATGGAATTCTATGCCTCCATCAGAAAGAATGACATTTCCCCATTTGTTAGGAAATGGAAAGGCTTGGAAAAAATTATATTAAGTGAAGTAAGCCAGGCCCAAAGAAACATAGGGCCTATGGTTTCCCTTATTTGCAACATCTAGTATAGGTATGAGTCAAGCGGAAAAAGTCAGATAATGTGATGTTAGGAAAACGAAACCTCAAATATGTATTTTAATGTTTTTGTTTCTTTCATGCATGTGTTTCTAATGCATTTATAAGATTATTTCTTTGTTGCTTTGTATGTCCCTCCCCCACAGTGTAACCCCCGCTTTCACTATATTTGATGTCAGTATAACATGTGGAGGAGATGGGGACAAACAAGTCGTTTAAGGATTCAGGTGGACCTGTTGCAACAATGAGAAGTACAAAATGTCATGTCAAAACCAGCTTTACAATGTCATTGGGGGGGGGGTATGATAGGGTGGGAGATAAGGGGGAGGCTGGGAAGGGAGGTGAAGGGTAAACAAAGGAGGAGGCTGCAATGCTTGGTAAGAAATGTATGCATTATCCTGCCCATGTAATTGTAACCCCTCTGTACAGTATGTTCTCAAGTAAAATAAAATAAAATTAAAAAAAAAAAAAAAAACTTCAAAGTAGAGGTTTAGCTAAAGTGGTAGAGCATCTGCCTTGCAGGAAAAAGCCAAGCAAGTGTATGGGACCCTGAGTTCAAGCCCCAGTACTTGTACACACACACAAAAGGAAAATAAACTTTGTTTAGTTAGTTCATCTTTTCAGCAGCTAGATCAGAAGTTCTGCCCCAGAAAGGCCTTCCCTGGCCATGTGACCTAAACTATTAACTTCCTCTCAGTTCCTTGATTTTTCCTCAGAGCAGGTCTCAGTTTGGGCCTCCCTCTGAAGGGTGTGATCTCCAAGCTCACTCTATTTTATAGCATCCTTTTCTCTAGCAGCACCTACTCCCCATTATTGAAAATCAGAAAATTAGACCTCCTTCTGAGCAGAGCAGTTTGCAAAAAGGGTCGCCCTCTTCTCTGGGTCAAGTAGCCCAAATAGAGCTGACAGCTGAGGATTTTAGCTCATACAACTCTCAACCACGGGAAGGTAAACTGAGGACCTTCCCAGGATAGGAAGATTATAACAACTGTATTTAGTAATTCCTGCTTGAGCAAAATGTATCATTCAATGTCACAACAGGAAGGAAACTATTCAGAATATATCTTACCTTCCCCTCTCCTCTTCTAGTTCTCAAGAGGATTTTGAAAAAATTGGATTTAGGTGTGGTTATTTTTCATATCTTCCCAGAGTCACTTGTTCAAAACTGCACACCAGCCCAGGTTGCTCACAATAGGAACTCCGCCTTAGGAGCCCAGCTTTAATCTTGGGCCCCTTTCATCACTCTTACAATATAGGATGCACCCAACAAGGAAAGGGGCTTCAGGGGCTTTATCCTCCTCCCACAGACAAGTTAGTTCCAGAGGGGAAACTGATCTGGCCATCGACTGAAAGTGAACCAGAATAGGATGAGCTCAGAGTGAGCGCTCCTAATGGGAAAGTCACAACCATTAAGTTAGATAATATATAATAAAGGGTTGCCTGGCTGTGGTGGATCACACATGTAATCCTAGCTATTCAGAAAGCTGAAGTCTGAGGACTGGGGCTTGAACTCGGAGCCTGAGCCCAAGGCTAGTGCTCTACCACTTGAACCACAGTACCACTTCCAGCTTTTTCAGAGTTGGTTATTGAGATAAGATTCTCATGGACTTTCCTGGTCAGGCTACCTTTGAACCACAATCCTCAATCCTCAGCCTCCTGAGTAGCTTAGATTACAGGTGTGAACCACCAGTGCCCATCTGGCCCCCATTTTTCAGATGTACCTCACCTCATTCTCTTTCTCAGTCAGAACCAGCCACACACCACTTCCTCCTGATATGGGGTTTATTCCAGCCCTGAGACTTTCATCCTAGCTATTGCCTCTGTCACATGCCCCCAAAGCTGGCTCCCTCTCAATCTACAGGTCTTGGCTTCAGTGCTACCTCTTCACAGAAACCTTTTCTCTATGTATGTGGATTCTGGGGTTTGAACGGGTTTGAACTCAGGACTTGGTCACTGTTGCTTATCTTTTTTTAATCTTAAATATAGTATTCTACCATTTGAGCCACAGTTCCCAATTATGCTTTATTGCTAGTTAATGGGAGATAAGAATTTCAGAGACATTTTTGTTGAGGCTGACTTTGAAACATGATCGTCAGATCTTAGCTTCCTGAGTAGTTAAGATTACAGGTGTTAGCCACCAGCACTTGACTCACAAGGACTCTTTCTTGCACTCTCACCTGCACTATTTATCTTTCTATAGTTGTTTCATATATTGGTTTATTGACTTTTCACTTGGCTTCCACAAATAAAAGATCAGTTGTGCCTTGGGTAGGTTCCCTGTCTGCTCCTAGCCTACATTTTGGATCATTCACACCTGACATGCATCTGATGAATGGTGAATCTCTCCACCCACTGTCCCCTTTTACTTTCCTTTTTTTTATTTTTTTGTACGGTCTTTGGCCTTGAAATCAGGGTCTGGGCATTGTTCCTGAGTGTAATCCTAGGTTGTTAATGTTAGCTTCTTGGGAGGCTGAGATCTGAAGATTGTAGGTTAAAGCCAGTCCAGATAGAAAAGTCCTTGAAACTCATCCCCATTTAACCACCAGAAAACTAGAAGTGGCATTGTTGTTCAAGTGGTAGAGCACTATCTCCTACTTGTAATTGCTTGCAAACATTAGTTCCTCTGGTTTCAGTAGCCAGCGTGTGGATTGAGACATGATCTCTCTATGCAGCCTTTGCTGTATAGGGATTATCCCTCCTATAATTAGTTTTTGAGTATACTTCTTGCAATCTTTCACATCCCAATAACAGGTCCCTGTGGCTCTCAACTGCTATTATCTTTGATGTCTTATAATACTCTCCACCTCTTCCTCCAGAATTGCTCTGCTCCTGGGCCTGCATACTGTAGCATATTCTGAGAAGAGTGGTAGCTATTTGCTAGCCACACCCATCCTGCCCAATCTCCGCCTTAAATTATACTTTGGTCTAATTATGAGGCTACCCAGAGGGAAGGGAATATTCTGCTAACCACCCTCCTCCAGCCCTGCTTCTTAGTAGACAGTTTATGATCTCAAATTGTGGCTCCCCAGAGAGGAATCTTTCACTGCTGCTTAAAAAGAAAGACCAGCCAAGGAAAACAACACAGAATCCTGGCCTGGAACTGTGCTAGGACTGGGGTTCTTCTGCAAGAAACAGAAGGGAATGGCAGGCAGAGTGGTACCTAAGCCTCTCTTCAGAGGTGACTGCTTGTCATTATAAAGCAATTGAAACTCAGATGACAAGATGTAATGGTTAAGACAGGTGAGTAAACTGGCTCTCCTTTCTATAGGGAGAGGTAAGTTGGAAAGATCTGCAGGAGTTGGGCATGGTGGCACTGTTGAAGGTACTCTTTTCACTTGGACAGCCTAAGTTTTCTTTAATTAAAAGGTACATGCCCATGGCATAATTGAATGTTCTGTCCTGTATAGATCCCTGGATCTCATATAGGTAGTACCTCATGTAACACATTACTTTAAGAATGATGGGTTCCAGCTTGTTGAGTCTTGGCTCATCAAAACACAGGGAATATTGTGCAACTTGTTTAAGCTATGGGTGCTCCATTATTTGTTCAATATTTGTCTCTCCCTCAGGTCCTCAGTTACCAGTTGGCAGATTACATTTTGTCCTCAGACAGGTTATATGGACCAACATACTTGGCCTTCAGAACTAGTGACTCTACCTGGATCACATCCTCCCCTCAAAGGGAAATCTTCCTGTTATAACAAAATATAAAAAGACACCTAAGCTCCAGATTTCCACCTTGTAGGCATATCTTTCTTTTTCCAATTGTGGGGCTTGAACTCTGGGCCTGAGCAGTGTCCCTGAGCAATTCAATTCAAGGCTAGAACTCTACCAATTGAGCCACTGTGCCACTCCCAGTTTTCTAGTGGTTTATTGGAGATGAATATCACAGGCTTTTCTGACCGGGCTGGCAATGAACCATGATCCTTAAATCTCAGCCTCCTGAGTAGGCAGGATTACAGATGTGAAGCCAGTTCCAGCCATCATTTCTTTCTTGCAGGAACATTTCAGGGGTATGGAATAGCACAATACCACATAAATTTGTCAGCAGCTGCCCCGGGGAGAACCAGATGATTAGACCAAAATAACTAGCCTTGATATTGCCTTTGCTGCCCAAAAGGATATTGTTGGGCTTAAGGTCTCAGTGTGCGATTGTGTTCTGCTGTAATTAGTACAATTTGTTTGAAGAATCTCCTGGCTTCAACTTTATATAAGAGGTGGGATTTTCAGATAGACTTCAGAAGGTAGCCCCTAGTGGCCAATTCCATGATGAGATACACATACTCTTTTTTCTCCATCACCAGGTACAACTTGATGATGTGTCTGGGCCATCCAGCCTTAAAAATGTCCATCTTATTCTCTATTCAATGACTGGAGGACTCTCCCATACGACGTATTTTAAACTGCCATCTCGGTGTCTGTGAAGTGGTGATGGGACAGTTTCACTCAGGTAACTTGGTCAAGGAGTTCTTTCGTTTGGTATTGTTTGATGATCTCCTCCTTCAAGGAGCTCGAAGATGATTCTTTGTATTCTGCGATCCTCCTGCTATGATGGCAGTTAGCAAGTCTCAGAAAAAAATTAACTCAATAAAATAATGGGAAACCCGGCAAAAAGTAAAAAAGAAATACCAAAATCCAACCAACAAAACCTGCAAACAAACAGATCATCAATCTAGATTTGAGTTAATCCAGCAGCTCACCAAGCGAGAGCTCCCAGCACTGTTAACTGACAAATGTTGGGGCACAGTGGCTTCCTATATACCCTACATGACCTATCACAATGGAGCAACCACAACTGGGCATAGTGACATCATGGGGGAAATGGACAAATCAGATTCAGACCAAGTGAGGTCAGAGAAAAAGTGGACCAATTACAGCCTGCCACCATTGACACTGTAGCTCTTCGGCCTCCAAGACTGTTGCTAGAGATTCCAGGAGGACTTGAGGTTGCTATGGTTATTTTCGTGGAATTTTTGAAACCACTAAGACAGTGGTCAATGTCCTCTGACCTACGAGAGCACTCCTGCATTTTACAAATTGCTTCTGTGGAGACATTAGCCAATAGCCTCCCTTCTTGATGGCCACCTTATCCTATGACTTGTTCCAGGAATGACACAGCACAAAGTCCTCCATCCTTCTTAAGGACACCTGTCTCCCACAATTTTCTCCTGAAGGGACAAGGTCCAGGCTGGTTCTGAGCCACAATCCTCACAATTCAGCTTCCAGAGTAGTTAGGATTATAGGCCTGAGCCTTCACTATTTAGCATCTCTCACTTTTAGAAGAAATATATTTTTTGTTTTGTTTTGTTTTAGAAAGGGTAGTTGTAAGGTTGGGGATTTTGCTCAATGGAAGAGTGCCTGCCTGGTGAGTACAAGGCCCTGAGTTCAGCCCCTATCTCTGGGGTGGGGGGAATGTTATAAAAGAAAGGTTGGTGTTAGATATGTCCTT
Organism: Dipodomys spectabilis; assembly: GCF_019054845.1. Classification (NCBI taxonomy): domain Eukaryota; kingdom Metazoa; phylum Chordata; class Mammalia; order Rodentia; family Heteromyidae; genus Dipodomys; species Dipodomys spectabilis. The sequence goes on along the minus strand of NW_024871026.1, from coordinate 2,110,693 downwards.
TTCTTTTAGCACTTTGAATTTGTTGCCCTTGCTGCCTAATACTCTTTTTTCTAATGAAAAATTGGTCATAATATCATTGAAGATCACTTGTGTGTGAGGAGTTGTGTCTCTGTGCTTTGGGAGGTTTGCTGTCTTTGAGTATTTAATTAGAATGTGTTTTAGTGTGGATCTATGGGATTATGTTAATTGACTTTTGTTGAAGTGCTAGATTCCTGCATATAAGGGTTCATGCTTTTAATGAAAATTGGGAAGATTTTGGTAATTATTCCTCCAAATACTATGTAGTTTTTCTCTCCTGTACATTATATATATATATACACATAAATATACATTATACATACATACATTATATACATATTCATATTGTATATGTGAATATGCTAATATAAATATATATCCCTACACATTTGTATTATATATATATATATATTTACATACATATATTTATTTTTCACATAGCTTCTACTTTTGTGATTGTTTATGGAAGTCTAGATTCGTACAAGCTACTTTGTCAGAGATAGAGTTAGAAGTTTCCTCTTTATATCTTGGTGAAAATAAACATTTCTTGGCAAGGATATTGAAGCGGGTACAATTTAGCCTTACTCTCTCTCTGATTTACTGTCTCTGTCAGGTTTCTGAGCACAGGACTGTTGCTTGTCAGGTTCTTCTGTTGTGCGCTGTGATCTTTTGCAGTGTCATGTTCTGCTTCAATGGACACCAGGCCTGCAATTGGAAGAGGAGCTGCTCCAAAATCAACCTGCTTGGTGCAAAAGCTCTTCTGGAGTGGCATTAGTAGATGCCCCTGTTCCAGGACTACCAACTGCTGACTGTGGACTGCACAAGCACAGGAATTTTTTTGACCCAAGTCAGAGGTCTGCAGTGGAGCCTGGGAGTGCTGCCCTGGTTGTGGTTGTGCTAGGAGCCAGGCTGGGGGCAGAGAGACCTCACTGTGGCCTGACCTCTGGGGCGCAGCAGGTTCAAGGGCTCTTTCCAGGAGACATGTGTAGTTGCAGGGAGCAGAAGCCGAGCTCCAAAGGCCCCTAAACACATGCTGGAAAATGGAGCTGGGAGGGCCAGGCTGTCCAGGTTGTCAGAGGGCAGGCGATGAGCCTATATTATTAGTCTTCAGGGTTCCAAATGAAGATCTAGACTTGCTTGCTATCTGGAAATGTCCTATGCTGTTGAGGGTAAAACTGCCAAGGACCACAGTTAAAGGACAGGCTGGTGGCTGGCAATGGAATGTTGAAACTGGAGTGCAAAGACATCACAGTGGGCTCTATGGGTTCCCTAACATTGCAGAGTAGGGATGCTGGAACCCAAGGAGATACCAGGCTCTGCTGGCTGGGCACTATAGATAGACTTCTGGATGAAGCCTTGCTGGATGGATTAGCAGAATCCATGGTCCCACTCACCCACAGGCACATGAAGCTGCCTAGCATCTCCCCAGCAGATATCTTGGGGACAGCAGCTCTCCCAACTTGGACAAGGAGGTTCTGCTTGCTAGAGGATGTGGCCTATGCTGGTCCTAGAGGGGAAATAAGCCCTCTGCTGGAGGAAGCTTTTGCCCCTTCCAAGGCTCCTGGAGTAAGAGGAGCCCTCAGGAATACGCTCATAGAAAGGCTAGTCCCCACACACAATGAGAACATCTCTAGCTGGTTTGAATCTTTGGGGGGATCACGTCTTGGAATGCAGTCATATTGTAAGAGAAGTGTTACTGACTCCTGTTCAACCTGAATTGAACCTTGATTCTTACAACAAAGCCTCCTTAGTAGCTAAGATTATACGTGTGATCCACTGGTGCCTAACTCCATCAAAGTTTTTAAGCCCATGGCTCTTCAGGGAAATCATAGCCCTGGATTCCTAGGAATCAAGATGCATGCTGGGTACGAAAGACCTTTGAGCCTGGCATAAGTGGAGGAGTAGAGAGGGCCCCCATGTCACTGGGTGTTGAATCAGTACAATTGTTGGTATGAACATCTGGCTTTTCTGAGACCAGAAGACAGCTCAAACTTGCTAGATAGGCAAAGATCCAGAAGAAGGAAGGATCAGAATGCAGGGTTTTAAACACAATTTCTGTGAAATGAAGATTCAAAATTGAGAAGTGACTTCTGAAAGTCCCATTTATGGCAGTGGAATGAAGGAGAAACCTTAGTGCCCTGCACCCCAGGTCATGACATGCCTGCAGTCAGATCGTAAGGAAGCTAGGAGGCCTCCAAGAAGGCAGTGGCATTAAATGAGTCCTGGGATCATTCGCCCAGTGACAGATGTAAGAAGCCGCAGGCTTGGACACCACGCTGTTTATCCCAGGCTTATTGCCTTATGGTTAGTTTAGATGTCATAACAGCCTTGCTATAGATTCCTGGGACCAGAGACTGAATGACGCAGGAACTAAGCTCAATTGAAATCTGAAACGAGGACACCATCAATAATATCAAGGGAGTGAAGAGCAGGGGCCTGAAGCTAGGGACCAAGTGTAGACCCAGACAGTGGTGGCTCACACCAGCTACTCAGGAGGCTAAGATTTTAGAATCAAGACAGAATCCCACCCAGGTATTAAAGTTCATGAGATTGTTCTCACTAATTAACCAGGGAAAAAAGCCAGGAGTGGAAGTGTGGCTCAAGTGGTAGAGCACTAATCTTGAACCAAATGGTCAGACACAAACTCTATCTGACCCTGAGTATTAAGGACTACATAGGAGGCTAAGATTTGAGGATTAAGGTTTGCAGCCATCCTGTGCAAAAAATCCATGAGACATCTCTAATAAAAAGCCAGAAATGGAACTGTGGCTCAACCGGTAGAGCACTAGTCTTGAAAACAAATTCCAAACTCGATTCTCACTCTGAGTAGTAAAGATTACTTAAGAAGATGGGATGTGAGGATTAATTTTTTATTTCGGTTTTTTTTAAGTGTATTTTTTTTGTCTTTTCTTTTTTGGTTCTGGGGATCAAACTCAGGACGTTGCACTTGCTAGGCTAGCGCTTTGCCACTGAGCTACATCCCAGCCCCGTGAGGATTAATTTTTGCACCCAGCCAGGGCAAAAGAATCCATGACACTTATCCCTAGTAAAAACCAGATGTGGTACTACCTCTGTTATTGAAAATCTTGCAATTACTCAGTGACTTTTATCTAGAACTTCTCTGTTATTTTCAAAGTTGAATGCTTCTTTTTCCTAATTCTGCATTCTGATGAATGTAAAATACACAAGATCTCAATGTCAGGTTTGAAATAACTCTCACAGACTTGACTAACATGAAGTGCCAATGAAAGCATTTGAGATTCATTTTCAATGGGGAAGCAGCAGCCTCTGAATCATTTTTACTGATAGACAATTGAAACAGAAAAGGTTGACTTTTTAAAATATGCTTTTTATTGTAAAAATTCTGTACAGAGGGGTTACAGTTACATGAGCAAGGTAATAAGTATATTTCCTATCAAGCATTGTTGCCTCCTCCTTTGTTTTTCCCCTACCATCCCTCCCCTCCCACCTCCACAACTACAATTCCCCACACCCCCATAAATGATAAAGTTCATTTTTCAACATAGTGTCTTGTACATCTCATTGTTACAATGGGTCAACCTGTATGCCTATTTAAGCATTTTCCCTTTCCCCTCCCCAAATTATAGAAGTATATATACAAGATGCAGAGCATCGACAAGAAAAACAGTGAATACATGGGCTATACCATGGAGGAGGAACAGACAAAGAAAAAAATCACATGCTACAGAAAGGCTTGGAAAAATTTATACTAAGGGAAGTAAACTAGCCCCAAAGAAACATAGGATCCACTGTTTCCCTTATTTTCAATGACTAGTATATATCTGGGACAAGCGAAAAAGGTCAAAAGCTATGTTCATACAACCAGATAAGATGATGTTAAGCAAAATAAACCCCAAGATAGGGACACAAGTATTTCTTTTTACTTTCTTGATATTGTTTCTAAACGTATTTATAAGAGGTTAACATTTTAATGAACAGTGATATTCTGCAACTTTATCAATCAACTCCATTTCTTTCGCATGTGCCCAAATTGGAGGGCTTTTTCAAGAAGATAAAAACAGAAAGAATAGGAAAATTATCGGTAGACTTCTATCTGGAGAATGGACTCATTTTATAATCAAGGAACAAAAGAATATTTCAGTGAGGAGGATATTCTTCAAAAAAATCAGGGAAAGTATGAATAAAGGAAAAATGTAACAGAAGGCATGTATTCTTTGCATTCTAATCCTAGGTTTATTCAATAGAGTATCTTTATTGTACCCAGCAAAGCATAAACACAACCTTACCTAAAATGCTACAAAGTTACAAAACACAAAATTTATAATAGTATATGTACACTGCTATGTATATAGTATATATATATAGCATATATATAGTATATATATATATATATATAGCATATACTATATATATACTATATACTAGTATATACTATATCTATACTATATAGATATAGTATATACATAGTAGTGTAAATACAATAAAGGCAAAAGATAAATGGAGAGAGGCAGAGTGAGCGAGCAAGAGAGAGAGAGAGAGAGGGCAATATACATATTGCCAAGGCAAACCTGCAATACCATGAATGGCAGGCAAAATGGGGTGGGGGCAAGCTTTGATAGGGGCAGCTTTGGCTCAACTTCTCTCCAATTTCAGAGTAAACACAAGGATAAAGGACCTGGTTAACAGACCCATTCATAGCAACAAACACGGTTTGGGATTCTCTCAGGGGAGAAGGGGGTCAGGCAGGGACAAGGGCCAGGCATAACAGGAAGAGCAGCTTTGTCTCTTTTCCCCGAAAGCCTCTGCCTTGAACCACCAGCAAGGTTACCCCTAGGTTGCCAGTCTATCCCCAGTAATCAGTGGCAAGTTGGGAATCACCAAACACTTTATGAATGGAGAAGGAATGAACTTTCTAGCCAGAAAATTACAGGCCACCTTTTTCAACAGACCCTCAAATCCACAAAAATTTGGGAGCCAGAACTGGGCTGCAGATGAACTGTCTCATCTGCTGTCTTCCCCAATAAGGGATCTTTTCTTACAGCCCCTCCTGGGCTAGTGAAGTGACACATCTGAGCTGAGTTATAGGGGGAGCATCAGGTCCCTTCTTATCAGGTGGAGATGGAGCTGAAGCTGGGGCTGTAGCCCAGGGAATAGGGCCTTGTCTGGGGAATACTGGGATTCAAGAGCATGATCTCCTGCATGCTGTATTTGTAGGGGTGCATGGTCTGTTCTGGTGCCATAGCAAAGAAGGACTGGGGAGCTGGGGCACTGCTGGAAGCAGACATGCAGCTGCTGGGCTACACTGGAGCTTCATGAGAAATAGCTGGAGTAGCTGCAGAAGACAGAGCTGAAGGCTGCGCCAGACCAAGACCCAGGGTCATGACTCCCGCTAGAATCACTCCTTCACTCAGCCCTGCTGAGGTACTTCCTGCTTGGCTAGTTGGTGGACATTTAATCTGTAGAGGGATCCTCTGACTTCTTTTCAGAGCAGCCTTGCCTGTATTAGAAGAAGGAGTCATCTCCCTGCCATCCCCACCTCCTCCCACTCTCCTCAGCCTATGAGGCTGAGACAGTGCTCAATGGAACAGAATTTTGATGCCATTACAAAACAGTCCCTCAGAGCACTATTACACAGTAGGAGCATAGATCTGCTGGAAGTGGACAAGCTCCTCATCCAGGAAGAGAACTGGTATTCAAAGAAAATAAGAAGAAATTTGAAGTCACAATTGCCATCAGTCACGAATTTCCCTTAGGTAGTGAATTATTGAATGTTCCAGAAGTGATAGCTCCCTTCAAGCCCTTTATCGAGCTTAGAGAATGTGTTCAAATGAAGATTTCTCCAGGCTTTCCTGTAAACTTAGATAGACCTGTGCTTCCCAGGATCACAGCCACTGTGACTTTCAACAGTTTTGAGATGATGTAGTTGATGGCTCTATCTTTACCATATCAGATAACTACAAAGACCCCCCAACCATTGTCCTGACCTTTAACATAAAAAATATGCTATTCACCATGAACAAGGAACGCAGAGACTCCTAGAATTAAATTCAAAAAGAAGGGACAAATGCTTTCAATAAAGGGATTCACATATTGAAGTGACACATCAGTAATAGAATTGGAAGAAATGGGCCTCTAATATGAATTTCATCAAGTATTCTGATGAGCCATTTTCAGTCTTTTAAAAAAGAATTCTTTATGTGTAATTGTTTGATCTGCAGCTACCAGTGACGTGATTTGTTTTTGAAGATTTTTATTGTACTTGTTGAAATATACATGCATATGTGTGTATGTGTGTATGTGTGTGTATGTATGTAATCTACATATCCATGTATCTTAAATACTCCCAGACCATTAATGTAAGTCAAATGTCTTAAGATATATGAAACCCTTTAAAACTCATCATCTCACATTCATTGGGCACAAATATTGCTTCACTTCGTTTTCATAAAATGTAAACTTTGAAACATTGTGTATAGTTTAGTAATTTGAATGTTTGTTCAATACAATGAACTAGACGGAATGAGATTTCCTGTAGATAAATAAACCAAATGGTAATCATTAATAATAGTATTTATCTGTCGCTATACATTTCAGAATGCTTGTTCACAATCCAGGGAATGAGGTACATTTTTTAGCCCGTAAGAGCACTCAATTGGGGTGCTGTTTGTGTTTACCTGAATTATTTCTTCAATGGTAAATATTACTAATCTTCCTTTCAGAGAACCACTATTTTTTTTTGCTTTCTACATTAAGTGTTCCTGTTCATGATAAGGTACATTGAGAATGCAGAAAATCCTCCAAGTCTCAGTTCTTCAAATAATTTCCAAGTTTTAAATTTGCTTCTTCAAAGGTGCATATAAGTTTGATTAGTATGTTATTCAAGGAATATGGGTTCATTGGCATCAATTATATTTTAAAACACATATATTAGATAGCATGTAATATAGGTTTTCAATTTTTAAACAAATCTAATTTGCTAAAATTATATTTTACAAGTTATAAAGTTCAGAAGTGCATACAAGATTAAGGGTTCCCATTTTATTCTAGTCCTGTTTGTTTTTGCTAGTCCAAGGGCTTGACCTTAGATCATGGGCACTGCTCCTGAGCTTCTTTTGCTCAAGGCTAGTGCTCTACCACTTGAGGCACAGCACCATTTCTGGCTTTTTTGTGGTACTCAGGAATCAAATTCAAGGCTTCATGTATACTAAGCAAGCACACTATCACTAAGCCATATTCCCAACCCAAGGTTCTATTTTCTTAAGTCACAGGTCAAAATCATGTACTCACTTTTACACATACAAATGTTCATATTTATTAGAAGTTGGTTTGAAGCTCCAAGAATGAGATAAATTGGGAGTATTATATGTAAGAGTTATACAATGTTGTGTCATATTATGGAGATTAGCTCAATGATTTCTTTTGTAGTAATGAGTGTGTCAAGAATTATTTTCTTAGTGATTAGTAGTTAACATTGGTCTGGTCAGAACATGCTAGAAAATCTTTCCAAAGATAGGTGGAGGTATATAATGGATACTTCCATTATTTAGTTTCTAGCTGTGCACGGGTGTCTCATGCCTGTGAACCTAGGTACTCAGGAATTGAAATCTGTGGATTGCAGTTCAAGGCCAACACAGGCAGATTCTTATGTCTAGTTAATCCCAGAAAAAGCCAGAAGTGGCACTTTGGCTCAAGTGGTAGAGTGCTAGCCTTAAGCAAAATGTAGGTCGGGGCCAGTGCCCTGGTGAGAATTAGAGACGCAGGACTATAAAAATAAAATAAAATAGTTTCTTTGAATCTTTAGCTGGATTACTACAATAGAAGACCCGTGGTTAGAGAAAGCTGAGCTCAATATCTACCTTGAAGTTGATGGTGAGAGAAACATCCTCTTTCTATGCCTCATAGCCTATCAACTGTTGCCACCTCAGGCCATGCACAAGGGTAACAAGACTCAAGACTGTTGATAAGGCTCATGTCTCTCACTTTCCAATACCCAGATAACACTCAAATGTAGTATGTATGTATAAGTTTACATCTGCACACACACGCACACACAAACATAGATATTCCACTCATCCATCACAGAGCACGATAGACTACAGTTTGTCACAACATGGAAAGACTGGGAAAACATTACATTAAGGGAAGTAATCCAGACCCAGAGAACACTGGCTGCATATTTTCCCTTATTTGTGGCAGCTAGAATGCTCCAATAAATCCAGAAGCAAATATACTGGATTGTGTGCTAAAGGTTACAGATGAATTACCTGAAGCATAGTGGACTCTATGAAGATAAGATAGTGTGATTTTTATTTTCTCTAAAGAATTTTTTAATGGTCTGCCAAGAAAACAAAAACAAAAACTCCAAATTTTGTCAGGCAATCCATTCACTTGTTAATAACTTAGTAAAGAAGGATGCTCTCACTGGAGTGGACCAGACTGAACACAATCAAACACATTTTAGTGACTAAAAATTCAAAGCCTACTGACATCACAAATAAATGAATTTTGTTTAAAGTTTTAGTCTATTTCTATTTCCTAACTTTCCAAAAACCAAGAATTATTGTCTTACAAGGGAATATGAAAAGGAAAACATCCATTCGTGGAAATGCACATGAGGTTAGTTGTTTTTTTCTTAGAACTTTGTCTCAAAGAAAACGAAGAACTAAACTTAAATGCTGAGGAAAATAAATGTTATTACTTCATCATACTATTAAAAGAATATAAACTCTGAGCAAGGTAAACATGACAAACAAAAATATGGCAAATAACAGAAGTTTCAGTGAAGTAAATTTCTTCATTCACATTTCCATCTTAAACCCTCCACCTCTGTGTTCCTCTAGTACACAGCTGAGAATCTGGCAGGCCTCTTAAGGGGCAGAGCAAATGGACAGTCTCCACAGAAGCCAGATGAGCACAGTGAGTTAACAGGTACCCAAGGTAGGTGTTTCAGTATGGGAAGCTGTTGGAATTATGATCCTTTCCTTATATCCAAAGAGACACATGTTTGTACCAAGGTCAAGAAACATAGATGGAGGTTGGGAAGTTGGCTCATTGGTAGAGTGCCTGCCTCTCATTCATGAGGCCCTGGGTTCGATTCCTCAGCACCACATAAGCAGAAAAAAAGCCGGAAGTGGCACTGTGGCTCAAGTGGTAGAGCGCTAGCCTTGAGCTGAAGAACTGAGGGACAGCGCCCAGGCCCAGAGTTCAGACCCCATGACCAGACCCCCCGTCCCCTCAAAAAAAAAATGAAATGTAGATGCAAGACTATCAAAGTCAAAGGTGGAAAATCAATAATTATCATGAAAGTTAAATGTTTCAAAGAGGAATGTGGTAGTGCATGACAGTGATACTACAACTTAGGAAACTGAGGCAGGAGATTCTTCCCTTTCAGTGCAGATAGGCAATAAAGCCAGGTCTTGCCTTAGGAAGCTCAGGTTTCCTATCATCACTTGTCAAAGACTAACTACTTGCACAAGAAGCACCATCTGTGATTTCCATGACACACTCTCCATCTTCACATTCATCGACTTTACTAGCTTCTTCTCTGTCACTGCCCATTTCCCAATCAACTGTAATTCATCTCTTTTGTCCCCCTCCTTTGCACACAAAGTATTCCTGCCTATTCCAGTGCCATTCCCATTCTTTCTTGGTATTTTAGACAGTGTCATTTCTTCATTTGAGAGATCATTTTCACTGGAACTCCATGCTATACTTGTGAGCTCAATGTACTAGATGTGGTTGTTTCTTTGGTGGTGGAGCTAATTCAATATCCTGTTCGGTAATAGCTGCCTTTAGGCAACTAATAGCAAGACTTTAGAGGTGTTCTGAAATCCTCTCCAGATGTGAGCCATACTTTAGAGAGGGAGGCAGCCGCTGTGCCCACTGTCCTAAGATTTACATTTCTGACCTGCGGTGGACTCTTCTGGAAAGGAGGGATTTTCTATGTCCCATATCCTTTACCTCTTGGTTCTTCTCACCAGAGACATGGCACCAGTCTGTGATAGCATAATTCTTTGGAAATAGTAAGACAAAACCCAATAAAGGAAGCAGAAGGAAATATATGTGGTTCTGTGGGAAAATAAAAAATTCATAGTGATGCAAAACTTATGGGGATAAAGCTTCCATTATCAGAGGCCATGAAGGTCAATCCATCATAGTAGTTCTTCATGTTTCTGTGTAACATTTATCTTTATGTCATTCTAATGGACATGTGGTCCTATTGACTACCAGGAATCACTGGAAGTCCAGGGGACATTTGGTGCATGGGTGGAGGGGTGATCCTAGAGGCCCTTATTGGCACTGACAGGCGAGGAATGAGGGCAAGTGGCCAAAAAGAAGGCAGCAGTAGTTGCAGGAGAAGCTTCAGTAGTGGCAACAGTTGCAGAATGAAATCCGAGGGGCTGTAGAATGGTCACTGCAATCTTTGGAACTCATGCTTTCATGGAGAGCTCCATGAGAATGCACAGAGCAGGGAAAAGTGGGGCCTACTGAGGCCAACCTCCAGACAGCTGTGGCCCTGAAAACTGAGGATTGACAGCTGAGGGTGGTAAGTGCAGAGCCCAGTTGATTCTTTTCCCCATCTGAGCTGCCTTCCTACCATCACCCACACACCTCACTTCCTCTATAGCAAGATTACAGGTAAGAGGCACCCCACTCAGTTTAGACGAGATTTTGCAGTGGGCCCTTATTTACCTCTCCCTCTTCAAGAGGCTATCGCTGGAGCAGTCCTTGGAAAGTCACATGCAAAACCAATAGGCACACAAAGGACGCAAGTGCTGCTAGAGAGAAGCAAGAGAGTCTGAGACCATTGGAATGTGGTGATGGAGGTGTGGTTCTGTTGGTAGACAGATAGCCAATGAACCAAAGTGGCAGGTCCTGAGTTCGAGTCCCCGTCTAGCAAGAAGAAAGAGAAAGAAAGATACCTTTATGGCATTTTTACATTTGACATTCCTTCTGTATTCTCACTAAATACATTTCTATATACCAGTGTGTAATAAATTTATTCTTTTTTGTTTGGATTAGGCTACATTTTTACATTACTGGATTTAGTAACCCAGGACCTCATCAGTCCTATTCCCACCCATTTTTCTGTTGTTTCTTTCTTTGTTCGTTTTTGTTTTTGTCTATTCTGAGAGCTTAAAGTCCAGACCAGAGTTCTGTCCATGGTCTCTTTTGGCCACATCTTTACTTTTTGCATTTGTGGCTTTATTGTAGTCTTAGAACCTCATGCACTTTCCTGCCAGGACTGACTTCCAAAGGTGGTCCTCAGATCTCACCCTACAGACTTGCCTGAATTATAGCCATGAGCCAGCAGCATTTGAATTCTACTAACATTTATGTTGCTGATCTTCATATTATTTCCCCAAAACTTGGCTGCTCCTGCTGCCTTGTAAGCAATGTCCTTCTGTTCTCACCTTAAAAACAGGGGTCTTAGGTTCCAGCCACCAGCCTGCTGCTTAAGATATGTTTCATCTTCTTTTCCTTTTTCCTTGTTTGTTGTTGATTTATTAGAAATTAAACTTATTCTTTGCTTAGTTTTAAAGTACCTTAATTGAAATTTATTATTATATGATATGATGCTATAAATTATATGTAATTTTAATATGTTGATGAATTCCCATAGATTCACAGGCATCAAAAACCAGATACAAAGTATTTTCTTCACCCTTAAAAAATAAGCCAGCCTCTGTTTCCTTAGAAGTTGTGCAGAGACTCTTTCTGGACAATATCCTATACTTGTATCCAATATCATGCGACAGAACAGACAAAAGCAATGTCTTGTTATTCTGTTATTCTCAGAGAATAAAATGCTATTCAAAAAGCTTTGAAAATTTGTTTCCTCATGTTATTTATAATGTGTGGGAGCTTAATGACAGACATTACTATTTCCTGTAGACAATTATATGCTATAGCTTGTTTTATTTTTGTTGTGGGGGGGTCCTTGTACTAGCGTTTCAAATCAGGACCTGGTAATGTCCCTTATGTTTATTGCTCAGGGCTAGGACTCTTCCACTTGTGCTACCTCTCTTGTTTCTGGCTGTTTATTGGTTAACTGGAAATAAGACTGGGTAGGTGATGGAGGAGGATATGACTATGATACATTGTATCCATGTGTGGATATCTAGTAATTAATATTTTTTATAATTTATATAATTAATATTTGCTAATAAAAAGAAAGATAATTGGAGGTCTAATTACTCAAAGGAATCCTCTTGCATTTGACTTCCTAGAAAAAAATTATCATTTTCCTTGCTTTGCCTTTATTTTTGTTGCTAGCATTGGGGGATTGAACAAAGGGCTTCGGTGCTGACCCTTATCTCTTTGCTTTATGGACAGTGCTCTACCACTTCAGCCACAGCTCTAGTCCCAGACTTCTGCTAGTTAATTTGAAGAAAGGAGTCTCTCAGATTTTTCTGCTTAGTCTTGCTCTGAACCCCAATACTCAGATCACAGCATCCTGAGTGGCTAGGTTTACAGGTGAGAACTCCTACTTGGAAGCCCTGGTGTAACATTTCATTTTTATTTTTGAGAATGTGAAGGTTTCTGACATACTAGTTTGTTATTCAAAAACTTGTTCTGTGCAAGATATTATGGTGCATGCTTGTAATCACAACATGCAGAAAATGAAGCCAGGAAGATTTAGTTTGAAGCCAGCCTAAGGGAAAGTGTGAGAGACACTTTTTTCCAAAAATAAAATAAAAAACAAATAATTTTGCAATTAGGCAAATTTTCTCCATTTAAGGATCGCAACTTTTAAGTTTCATTTCATGCCTACAATACTAGATACTCAGGAAGTTGAGATCTGTTGATCCCTCAATATTCAAAGCCATCTGGGGCAGAAAAGCCAACCAGATTCTTTCTCCAAATAACAACTAAAAGCCTCAAGTTGTAGAATGCCAGAGTTGTGGGGATAGGCAATGAGAGCTTGAAGCCAAGTGGCTAAGCACTACTAATGAAACACAGAAAAATTAAATAAATGAGAGAAATTCACAAGAATTCTCTCCAGCTCCTCAGAGAAAAACAGAATGAACTTTGTAAAAACAAGAGACGTCTCTGGAGAAGAAATAAGAATGACCAATAGACAGTTGAAGAAATGTTCAACATTGCTGGTCATAAAAGAAATGCAAATCAACAGAATAAGCTTTCTGATGGTGTCTTCTAAATGTTGAATAAATCTATCACATTTCTTGGATTTGTCTTGAAAAGTTGTCTGTTCTTTCTCTATAATATCTAGGCTGTCTTCAATCCCAGGGTTCTATCTTCTGCATGCTCTAACCTATTGTCAAGACTTTCTACTTTGTTTACTTTTTTATTTCTTATCCTTCTAATTAGTCGGCTTTGGTGGCTTCAAATTCTTTCTTGGAGTTTTGTTTTAGATCTTGTACAAACTTCTTTACTTCCTTAATTTGGCTTTCAGAGTTCATTCTCAAATCCCTTACTTGATTAACTATGATTTCATTGGACTCCCTTTCCTTCTGTTGAGTTTCATTCAGCATTTCCTTTGTGGCCTCCCTAGATTCCTTTTCCTGTCTGTTTATGGATTCTATGAATGCCTCAATTGATCTTTGTCTATTCCCATCCCACTCATGCAATTCCTGCATTAATGTTTTATTAGCTTCCTCATGCTCATGAAATTCCTGTATTAATCTTTGTTTATTCTCAGTGTGCTCTGGCAATTCCTGTCAGAAATGACACCATCCCTTTGTTAGGAAATGGAAAGACATGGAAAAAATTATAGTAAGTGTAGTGAGACAAAGAAACATAGGTCCCATGGTTTTCTTAATTTGTAATAACTAGTATAAGTCTAGGGCAAGTAGAAAAGTTCAAAAACTATGTACATATGACAATAAAAGATGTTGTTAAACGAAATGAAGCCAAAGACAGGGACACAAGTGGTTTATTTTTTCTTGCTATGGTTTTAACGTATTTATAATGTACTATGTGATTTTTTGTTTCTTTGATGACTTCCTCCCCCACTGTATAACCCCTGTTTTCACTGTGTTTTATTTCAGTGCCCTGCGTCTTGTATATACATTTTTCTAATTTGAGGAAGGGAAGGGAAAAAACAAAATGTTTAAATAGGGATACCAATTGACCCATTGTAAAAATGAGATGATGATAACGAACTTTACAACTTTAGCAATGGGGAGGAGGGGAGTAGTATGGGAAGTGAGGAAGGAAGGGATGGTAGGACAAAAACAAAGGAGGCAACAATGCTCAATAGGAAATGTGCTCATTACCTTAATCATGTAACTGTTACTCCCTGTACAATATTTTTACCATAGAAAACGTATTTTTAAAAAAAGAAACGCAAATCAAAACCAAAACCACCTTTAGATTCCACCTCACGTCAGTTAGAATGACCATTATCCAGAGAATAATAATAATAACAGATGCTGACAGAGTTGTGGCTAGATGGGAACACTACTATACTGTTGGTAGGAATGTAAGCTGGTTCAACCATTCTGGAAGACTGTATGGAGGTTCCTAAAAAGACTAAATATAGAACTCCCTTAAGATGCAACAATCCCACTCCTCAGTATTTATCCCAATGATCTCAAACTAGGCCACACTAAAGCTACCAGCACAACAATGTTCGTAGCAGAATTGTTTACCAAAGCTAAGATATGGAACCAACTCACATGCCCCTCAATAGATGAATGAGAGCTGGAAAGGTGGCTCAGTGGTAGGGCGTTTGCCTTGCATGCATGAGGCCCTGGGTGTGATTCCTCAGCACCACATAAGCGAAAAGAAAAAAGCTTCAAGTGGCGCTGTGGCTCAAGTGGTAGAGTGCTAGCCTTGAGCTGAAGAGCTGAGGGACAGCACCCAGGCCCAGAGTTCAGGCCCCACGACCGGACCCCCCCCCCAAAAAAAAACAGATGAATGATAGAGAAAATATGGTCTATTTACACAATGGAATTTTATGCTTCTATCAGAAAGAATGGCATTGTCCCTTTTGTAAGGAAATGGAAAGACTTGGAAAAAAATCCTATTAAGTGAAGTAAGTCAGGCCCAAAGAAACATAGGCTCTGTGATTTCTCTCATTTGCAATGATTAGTGTTAGCCTAAGTTAGTCCTAGCAGAGGATCATAATAGCTCAAGAAGTATGAACATATGACCACATAAAATGATGCTAAATTAAATGAATGCCAACACATTGAAACAGTAGTTCTTTGTTTTATTTGTCAACCTTGATGTAGCCAATGTACTATAGCTAGTTCTTTCTTCTTTTATTATTTCCTTTTTTCTTTTTCATTGGCTATATCCCTGGCAATTTCTGTCTTTGAATCTGGTACTCTCCATCTTGTATATGTATTTGTCTGATTTGGGGAACAGAAGGGAAATAACAAAATGCTGAAAGAAGTACAAAAGATGTCATATTACAACAATGATACTCACAAGACACTATATTGGAAATGAACTTAATAAGTTTGTGTCGGCGGGCAAGGATGGGGGCTGGAGTGGGAGGAGGGAAGGCATAGAGGGAGAAAATCAATGAATTGTGTAACAATGTTCAATGAGAAATGTATCTTACTCATGCATATTAACCCCTCTGTACAGCATCTTTACAATAAAACAGAATTTTAAAACATATAAAAATTAAAAAATATATGAAAACTCTAGCTAAATACCTAGTGTATGTTTAAAACAAGCAGGAATGTTCAAAAGCTATGTACATATGACCGTATAAGATGACAGTAAGTGAAATGAACCCCCAGACAAGAACACGCATTTTTTCGTTGCTTGCTACAGTTTTTTTTAATGTATTTATAATGTATTATGTGATTTTTTTTCCTTTGGTATGTTCCTCCCCCACGCTATAATACATGTTTGCACTGGGTTTGATTCTCGTGCCCTGCATCTTATATATACATTTTTCTATTTGGGGGAGGGGAAAGGAAAAAAACAAAATGTTTGAATAGGGATATGAGGTTGACCCATTGTAACAATGAGATGTACAAGACACTATGTTGAAAAGGAACTTTACAACTTGTGGTGGGAAAGGAGAGAGTATTTGGGGAGGTGGAGAGGGAAAGGATGGTAGGGGAAAAACAAAGGACGAGGTAACAGTGCCTGATAGTATATGTACACATTACCTCACTCATGTAACTGAAACCCCTCTCTACAGATTTTTTTCAAATAAAAATGTATTTTTAAAAACTCAAGCTTGGGCTTCACTTCACCTAATATCAACTTACCTGACCGTTTCTGCTTGTGTCAGACATATACTAGTTATTGCAAATAAGGGAAACCCTGGGACCTATGTTTCTTTGGGCCTGGCTTACTTCACTTAATATCATTTTTTCCAAGATGATTTCTTTGTTGCTTTGTATGTCCCTCCCCCATGGTACAACCCCTGTTTTCACTGTGTTTGATGTTGGTATAATTTTTGGAGGGGAAAGAAAAATCACATTGTTTAAATAGGGATACAGGTGGACCCATTGCAACAATGAGATGTAAAAGACATTATGTTGAAAAATGAACTTTACAATTTTGGCCGGAGGGGGGGGGGGTCGCGCTGGTGATGGGAAGGGATGGAAAGGGGAAACAAAGGAGGAAGAAACATTGCTTGATAAGAAATGTACTCATGCAGGGAGCCAGTAGCACAAGTCTGTAATCCTAGTTACTCAGGAGGCTGAGAACTGAGGAAGTCCGTGAGACTCTTATCCCCAAAAAGCCACCAGGAAACCGGGAGTGGTGCTGTGGCTCAAGCAGTAGAGAGCTTGCCTTGAGCTGAAGAGCTGAGGGATAGGGTCAAAGCCCAGAGTTCAAGCCCCACGATTGAAAAAAAAAGGAAAAAAAAAAGAAATGTACTGATTACCATGCCCATGTAATTGTAACCCATCTGTATGGTATTTTCACAATAAAACAACAACAACAAAAAACAACAACAACAGCAACAAAAAAATACCCAGCTGAGTTCATGTGAAAGAGTTCTTTAGGACTTTCAAGAAGCTAGTACCAAATGCATATAACCACAATTGAGTGATAAAGAGAAATGTAACTATTTATTTGTATATATTTTTATTGTAAAAATACTGTACAGAGGGATTACAGTTACTTCAGTAATGTAATGAGCACATTTCCCATCAAGTGCTATTACCTCCTCCTTTGTTTTTCTCTTGCCACCTTCCTTCCTCACTTCCCAACTCCTCTCCCACCACCCCTGAAGATATAAAGTTCGTTTTCAACATAGTGTTGAGTACATTTAATTGTTACAGTGGGTCAACCTATATCCTTTGTTCATAATTTTGTTATTTTCCTTCCCCTCCCCAAATGTGAAAAAAATGTATATACAAGATGCCCACATAAAAATGCAGGACTTGGAGTCCTAATATCTGATGAAATAGATTTTAAATTAAAATTATCTAGGAGAGTTAAAGAAGGTCAAAACATACTAATAAAATGATCTCTCCTTCAGGAAGATATTACAATTCTAAATATTCACCACACAATGGAGCAAACAAATTTACCCAAGTATCTTTTTTATATGAATAAATAAAAATTTCTTTTTGTTTCTGTTAACTTAGAACTCATCTTTTTTTATCTGTGTTGTTCCCAAGTCAGACTAATCTCTTGTCCTTAGATTTCTTTGGTATAGTTTGGGTGGGTAATCTGAGATATAAGCAGTATTCTTTGTTCAATTTGGAGATCTAGCACACTGGCACTACTCCCTGAATAAGAAGTTGAACTGAATTGCCCCGGAAAGTTTCTGTGGCTTCTCTTAGCTCATTGAGGAAGTTAGGAATTTGAGAAAGTGACTGTTAAATAAATGTTTCTTAATAATAAGCATTATTGGTAGAATTTGCAAACATATTTGGGTAATAATAGAATAGAAAAAATGTTAAGTTTGCTATATTCTTATCACTACATATCTTTTTGTCTAAGTATAAAGCCCAGACTTACCCTAAGGGTCTAGAATAAGCAAAATGGCTTCTAGAGCCCAGATAATTTCTTTCAACAGAAGATGACAGTAGCAGAAGAAAAACGTGCATAACTGGCAGAAAGAAGACTGAATTTGATATCTCCTTAATTCTTATGTTCGAATGCTCAATGAGGAACCCTTAGGACTGTGGACAGCTTAGGGACCTAACAGTTCCTGTTTCATGCGATCATAGAAAGCAAACATCGGTTTCGCATCCAGATGTGGGTGCCATGCCTGACTGGTGACCTTGGCTGTGTGTACTGAGAAGGTCCATCAGGGCTCTGTCATGGTCACTGGAGACTCAGGATTGCTAAGAGAAGGACATAGAAGGAGGTGGTAAAAAGGCCTGAGTCAAGGTTTTGTCACATCTAAATGATTTGTAACAGGCACTACTGTCTTCTGGCTAAGAATGTGGGTATATCATCAGGGTGTGGTACACAAATTTATCATGACAAGTTTTAGCTTGCACCATTTCCTATGAAAGCCAACAAGAGATAATTAATGCACTCAGGACATATTCCTATCAATATTTAGTATGTAAAAGCTGTAAAATCAAGTTCATCATGAGAAAAAAACAAGATGAAAGCCAAATTGCAGGAACATCTACAAAAAATGTTGTTCTGTACACATTAAGTGTGACAAAGTATTAAAACTTAATGAAGCTGGGAAAGTTAATTTCATTTGTACTACTGTTGCAACTTTCTTTTAAATTTCAACTACTTAACATAAAGAAGGTAGGCCAAGCACCACCAGTGGCTCATACCTGTATCTCTAGCTATTTAGAAGGCTGAAATTTGAGGAAAGAGGATTGAAGTAAGCCCAGGTAGGAAAATATGTGAAAACTTTATCTCCAATTAACTATTCAAAAATCCAGAAGGGCAAATTTGGTTCAAGTCATAGACTGTTAGCCTTGAGTAAAAAAGCTAGTCAGTTTCTTAGGTTCAAGCTCCAGTATTGACACATACACACTTACACACACACACACACACACACACACACACACACACACACACAGAGAGAGAAAACCTTCCTCAAAAATAACCAGTGACCAGGAAACAGAAACAAGATGATTTTTTTCTTTACTTTCTTTCATTTTTGGAATTTTTTTTCATTTATCTCTTTGGAAAGGTAAAGGGGACCTAGAAATGAGGGACAAAGGATGAACATATGCGCAGTGGTACTCAGTTGATATTATGTTCAAAATGAACTATGGAACTTATTGGTAGGGATGGAGGAGAACACTGGAAAAGACGAAGGAAAGAGTGACATTGTTCAAAAAGAAATGTACTTGTGGAAGTACAGCTGTCACTCAATGTGAGTGCCATTCTTCAGTAAAAGAGCTCAGAGACAGTTCCCAGGACTGAGGTTTAAGCCACAAAGGAAAAAGAAATATAGTCATAACCACACGAATGTAACTAACCCCTCTACATCACCATAATAATAATATTAATAATAATGATAATAAAAACTAAACCAGTGAGTGAGAAAAACAGAGAGCAAGGGAAAGGGTGACACTTCCAAAAAGAAATATATTCAGAGTTCCGGGAAGATGGTGGAGGAGAAGCTGGAGGCTAAACAAGCTCTCGCATAGAAAGCAGTTTTAGAGTTCCAGTGAATAGTCCTAAGCCAGAGAATCACACCAAGTGTACCATCACAGTACAGAGAGTTAGGCCAGAGAGGGAAAATTCAGGCAAGGAGACAGATCTGAGCACTTGCCAGTAGCTGCCACTGTGGCAGCAGCGGTGGCGGAGGTGGCCGTATAGCCGCCATACCTGCAAAACAGAGAGTCCGGGACGAAGGAGCCACACACGGTGGGCGAGCGGATTCTACTCAACACAGAAAGAACAGACAAGGAGCAGACATCTTCATCCTGCAGTTCGCAGACCACAGATGACACAGGAACCAAGACTCGGCGTGAGTAGAAGCCTAACAGTACTCACTCCTTCTCAGGGAGCAGAGGAGGGAAGGCCACCCCCCGCCCCAGTACCGGAGATCTCCATCTTGGATACTGACAAAGCTCAGTGGAGCCTCTAGCTCCAACTCAGGCCTTGGAAGAAAACTAGAGTCATTTAGCAGGTCACAAGAACCTAACTTGACCTGCCAGACTCAGCTCCACCCAGGGAAAAGTCACCCAGCTTGGGCGCCAGCCCCAGGAGTGGATTTCTTCACTGAGTAATCAGAGCCAGAGGCTGCCCTTCCCTTTAGCAGCCTTGACAATCAATTGAAATTCAGTAACATAAACCCTGAGAGTGGCTCCAGGCTTGGCTCTGTGAGTTTCTCACAAACTAGCCCCCGGGAAAAGCTACTGTTTGCTGAAAGGCCTCAACTCTACCCAGAACCTAGCCTCATCACAGCATCTCTGAACGTGAGGAAAAAGCCAACTCCCTCTTTTGTGATACTCAAAGCAGATCTCCCTCACATTGAACTAACCTGGGAGGAGGATCGCAAAACATTGGAGAAAGCAGAGCATTTTTCTGCTTGTTCAAACAAACTTACTTAAGAAACCAAGCAAGCCACAGGAAAATCAATCACCACAAGCAGACCAGAGACTCAAACAAGAGGCTCGTAATGGACACAAGGGAGATAAAGGATTTTTCCCACCCCTCCAAAAGAAATCAAATAACTTTTTTTCTTTTTTTTGTACATTTTATAAATTTTTTTTATGGGGGAGGGGGGAGGCTGGGAAGTGATGTGCAGGGTAAACAAAGGAGGAGGCTGCAATGCTTGGTAAGAAATGTACGCATTATCCTGCCCATGTAATTGTAACCCCTCTGTACAGTATGTTCACAAATAAAATAATATATATAAAAAATTTTTTTCTAAAACTTTTTTTTTAATTTTTAATTTTTACCTTTTTTGAAAAAAAAGTTTTCTAGTAACTTTTTTTCCTCTTATAATTTTTATTTTAGGGATATATGTGTGTGTGCATTTTTCTTCCTTTAAAAATTTTTTTTTTGTTTAACTCTACTGAACATCAGATCTTTTTTCTTTCTTTCTTATCCTTTTCACCTTTTCTTCTCTTTATTTCTTCTTTATGTGACTTAATTGTTGTTCTGCACATCCTCAAATAAACCCGTAGTCGATTATTAGGCCTTATCCCCCATTGTGTACACACTTAATCCACAAATTTATTACTCAATTCAAAACCTCTTAGGCTTAAATTCCTTAATAGCAGTACTACCTCATTAAACCTATATAATATTTTAAGTATGTTTATTTTTAAGTTTTTCACATCTCCTTTATATCCCTCCTCTTCTCTCATTATATCCACGTTCTTCTCTGAATAGTTTGTTTTTGTCCTGCATATTTTTAGTTTTAACTTTTCTATTTTTTCTGGTCTCTTTTTTTTCCCTTTCTCTTTCTTCTTTTTTTTCTCTCTCTCCTTTCAAACTATCCAACCTATTTCCTGCTTTGAGATTAGGACTTAGTTAAATTAACTCTCCCTGTGCCTTCTAACATCACTCTATTCCTATTTTTTACTCACATCTCTCCCTAAACTTAATAATTTCTGGTTTGCCAAATTCTTCTTTGCGGTTTGCAGCCCATTAATATATAGTTGTTTGATGTTGAATAGATTTATCTGTTGAATTACATTGTATCTGCACACTATAGACTGTGCAAATAGAGACCTTGGTTGATGCTTGCCTTAAGATAGTGTTCTAGCACAAAACTGGTGTTATTTTCATCCCAAATGGGCAGAGGAAGCTGGAAAAACACAAGAAAAATGGCAACTCCGGGTATTGCAACTCGCACTCATGATAATCAGGAAAGAATAGATAAGGAATAATCCAGAGTAGAGTTCCCAAATAGCGCTACAAACACTGCTGGCAAACATGATAAATGAAAAGATTCAAAACATAAAAAGGACTCTGTATGAGCCTGATAGTGAGAGAGAGGAGACAATCCAAAGGTTTATACAGTAATATCATGAGCGTGAGGAACCTACTCAAAAACAGATACAGGATTTGTGTGAGCAGCTTCAGAATACTCAAAAAGAAAGGTAGGAATGGCGTGAGCAGGCTGAGAACACTCAAAGAGAACTACAGGAATGGTGTGAACGTGAGGAAGGCAAGCATAGAGTAATATGGGAATTGAGAGAGCAGGATGAGAATACTAAAAGATCACTAAAGGCATTCATGGAATCCATTAACAAAGAGCTGAAGGAAGTCAGGGAGACCACAAAGGGAATGCTGAATGGAATCCAACAGAAGGAATGGGAGTCCAAGGAAACCATAACCAATCAACTAAGTGATTTGAGAATAAACACTGAACACCAAATTAAGGAAGTAAAGAAGTTCATACAAGATCTAAAACAAAGCTTCAACAAAGAACTTGAAGCCACTAAAGCTGACCAACTAGAAGGAAAAGAAATAAGAAACAAAGTAGAAAGTCTCGACAGCTGGTTATACCAGGCAGAAGATCGAATCTCAGGGATTGAAGACAGCCTAGATATTATAGAGAAAGAACATACAACCATCCAAGTCAAGTCCAGGAAATATGATAGATCTATGCAACACTTGGAAGACATCATCAGAAGGCCTAATCTAAGGATAATGGGTGTAGAGGAGAAATGAGAAACAGAAGTTAATGGTCTAGGAAATTTGTTTAACAGGATCCTAGCAGAGAACTTCCCAAACATACAAAAAGATAAACCTATTCAGACACAAGAAGCTTTTAGAACACCAAATAGACCTGACCAGATTAGGACATCCCACCGTCACATTATAATCCACACAGGATCAATTCAGACCAAGGAAAGATCCTTAAAGCTGTCAAGGATAAAAGATTAATCACCTATAAAGGGAAACCAATTAGAATCACCTCAAATTTCTCAGCAGAGACAATCAAAGCAAGAAGAGCCTGGAATGATGTATGCCATGCCCTAAAAACAAACAACTATCAACCAAGAATACTGTACCCAGCTAAACTCTCCTTCATAACTGAAGGCCAAATAAAAACCTTCCATAGCAAAGAAAAATTGAAATAATACATCTCCACCAAACCAGCCCTAGAAAAGATTCTTAAAGATGTCCTACACATAGAAAACCAACAAGACTGCAATAAAGGCCAACTTAAAAGAAACAACTGCCCAAGAAATAAGTGGGCTAAAGTGGGCTAAAGACTTAAAGAGAAACTTCTCAGAAGAAGAAAGAAGAATGGCCAATAGATACGTGAAGAAATGCTCAACCTCCCTAGCCATAAAAGAAATGCAAATCAAAACAACATTAAGATACCACCTCACCCCAGTTAGAACGGCAAAAATCAAGAACTCTAATAGCAACAGATGCTGGAGGGGATGTGGACAGAAGGGAAAGTTACTGCATTGTTGGTGGGAGTGTAAACTTGTTCAATCACTTTGGAAAGTAGTATCCAAGATCCTCAAAATACTCCACATAGAGCTTCCCTATGACCCAGCACTCCCACTTTTGGGCATTTACCCAAATATTTACAAACAAGACCACACTAATTCTACCAGCACAACCATGTTTATTGCAGCATTATTTACCATAGGTAAGATCTGGAACCAACACAGATGCCCCTCAGTAGATGAATGGATCAAGAAAATGTGTTGTATATACACAATGGAATTCTATGCCTCCATCAGAAAGAATGACATTGCCCCATTTGTTAGGAAATGGAAAGACTCAGAAAAAATTCTGTTAAGTGAGGAAAGCCAAGCCCAAAGATACATAGGTCCCATGGTTTTCCTTATTTGCAATATCTAGTATATATATGAGTCAAGCTGAACAGGTCAGATAAGTTGATGTTAGGAAAATGAACCCTAAGGTATGCATTTTAAATGTTTTTTTTCTTTCATGCATTTGTTTCTAATGCAATTATACAATTATTTCCTTGTTCCTTGTATATCTCTCCCCCACAATATAAACCCTGCTTTCACTGTATTTGATGTCAGTATAATTTGTGGAGGGGAAGGGGAAAAACAATTCGTTTAAATAAGGATACAGGTGGACCTGTTGCAACAATGAGAAGTACAAATTGTCATGTCAAAAATGAACTTTACAACTTTTTTGGGGGGGGAGGGAGGATGGGAAGGGATGGGCAGGGTAAACAAAGGAGGAGGCTACAATGCATGATAAGAATTGTACTCACTATCTTGCCCGTGTAATTGTAACCCCTCTGTACAGTATTTTCACAATAAAAAAAGAAGAAAAAAAACTAAACCAAGATGAATTAAACCAGCTTAACAGGCCCATATCAAGCATTGAAATAGAAACAGCAATAAGAGCCCTCCCATCTAAGAAAAGTCCAGGACCAGATGGTTTGACAGCAGAATTCTAGAAGGCCTTCAAAGCAGAGCTCACACCAATACTCCGCCAACTCTTCAATGAAATTGGAAGAGAAAGTTCACTACAGAACACATTCTATGAAGCCATCATAACCCTCATCCCAATACCAGGCAGAGACTCATCAAAGAAAGAGAACTATAGACCTATTTCTTTGATGAACATTGATGTAAAACTTCTCAACCAAATTTTGGCCAATCGACTTCAACAATTCATCCAAAGAATCATACACCACAATCAAACTGGATTCATTTCAGGGATGCAAAGCTGGTTCAATGTACACAAAGCAATTAATACAATTCATCACATCAACAGGAGCAAGGATAAGAACCACATGGTTATCTCAATAGATGCAGAAAAAGCATTCTACAAGATCCAACACCCCTTTATGATGAAGGGTTTGGAAAAATTAGGAATCCATGGAACATTCCTCAATACAATAAATGCTGTATATGACAAACCTACAGCCAGCATTATACTTAATGGTGAAAAACTAAAGCCATTTCCTCTTAACTCAGGAACAAGATAAGGATGTCAACTCTCCTCTCTTCTCTTCAATCTAGTATTAGAATGCCTAGCTACAGCAGTAAGAACAGATGAAACATAAAGGGGATCCAAATAGGGAAAGAAGAAGTAAAACACTCCCTCTTTGCAGATGACATCATCTTGTATTTAAAGAATCCCATAGACTCCTCAAGCTGGTTCAAAACTTTGGCAAAGTAGCAGGGTATAAAATTAACTCCCTAAAATCAATGGCTTTTCTGTATGCCAACAATGAGAAAAGTGGGACTGAAATTAGGAAAGCAACTCCATTTGCAATTGCCCCACAAAAAATAAAATACCTAGGAATTAACATAACCAAAGAAGTGAAGGACCTCTATGATGAAAACTTTAAAGACTTGAAAAAGGATATCAAAACAGAACTTAGAAAACGGGAAAAACTCCCATGGTCCTGGATTGGAAAGATCAACATCGTGAAAATAACAATAATTCCTAGCACTATCTACAAATTCAATGTGATACGTATCAAATGTCCAACCTGAACTAGAAGAGGCAATGGAACTAGAAGAGGCAATCCAAAAATTCATATGGAACAATAAAAGTCTCTGAATAGCAAAAACACTCCTCAATGGAAAGAACACTGCTGGAGGAATATCAATACCAAATTTCAAACTCTACTGTAAAGCCATAGGAATGAAAACATCTTGGTACTGTCATAAGAACAGACCTCAGGACCAATGGAATAGAATTGAAAACCCAGAAATGAACCTGCAGACTTATAGCCATCTAATCTTCGATAAGGGTGATAAAAAAAATAGAATGGAAGAAAGACAGCCTCTTCAGTAAATGATGCTGACAAAATTGGTTAACTACTTGTAGAAAACTAAAGCTAGATCCATATTTATCACTCTGCACCAGAATTAACTCCAAATGCATCAAAGTCCTCGGAGTCAAAGCAGACACTCTGCAAACATTACAGGATGGAATAGAAGAAACCCTAGGTCTCCTTGGCGCAGGCTGAAATTTTCTTAATTGGGACACGGAACCACAACAAATCAAAGAAAGGTTGGACAAATGGGATTGCATGAAGTTGCAGAGCTTCTGCATGGCAAAGGACATAGTTAGCAAAATCAATAGAAAGCCCACAGATCGGGTGAAGATCTTCACCAGCCATACAATGGACTAGTGTCTCATATCTAAAATATACTTGGAACTCAAAAAATTAAAGTCACCAACAACAAATCCTCAAAGAAACAGCTGCCCAAGAAATAAGTGGGCTGAAGACTTAAAGAGAAACTTCTCTGAAGAAGAAAGAAGAATGGCCAATAGATACGTGAAGAAATGCTCAACCTCCCTAGCCATAAAAGAAATGCAAATCAAAACAACATTAAGATACCACCTCACCCCAGTTAGAACGGCAAAAATCAAGAACTCTAATAACAACAGATGCTGGAGTTGATGTGGACAGAAGGGAACGTTACTGCATTGTTGCTTGGAGTGTAAACATGTTCAACCACTTTGGAAAGACTCCACATAGCACTCCTCTATGACCCAGCAATACTACTTTTGGACATTTACCCAAATGTTTACAAACAAGACCACACTAAAGCTACCAGCACAACTATGTTTATTGCAGCATTATTTACTATAGCTAAGATCTGGAACCAACCCAGATGCCCCTCAGTAGATGAATGGATCAAGAAAATGTGGTATATATACACAATGGAATTCTATGCCTCCATCAGAAAGAATGACATTGCCCCATTTGTTAGGAAATGGAAAGACTTGGAAAAAATTATATTAAGTGAAGTAAGCCAAGCCACAAGAAACATAGGTCCCATGGTTTTCCTTATTTGCAATATCTAATATAGTATGAGTCAAGCTGAACAGGTCAGATAAGGTGATGTTAGGAAAAAGAACCCTAAGATATGTATTCAAATGTTTTTTTTTTCTTTCATGCATTTGTTTCTAAGGCATTTATAAGGTTATTTCTTTGTTGCTTTGTATGTCCTTCCCCAACAATATAACCCTGCTTTCACTGTATTTGATGTCGGTATAATTTGTGGAGGGGAAGGGTAAATACAAGTCGTTTAAATAAGGATACAGGTGGACCCGTTGCAACAATGCAAATACAAATTTTCATGTCCAAAACGAACTTTACAACTTTGGTGGGGGCGGGGGGAAGATTGGGAGGGGCGGGTAGGGGGAGGCTGGAAAGGGATGGGAAGGGGAAACAACGGAGGAGACTACAATGCTTGATAAGAAATGTACTCATTATCTAGCCCATGTAGTTGTCACCCCTCTGTACAGTATTTTCACAATAAAAAATAAATAAAAATTAAAAAAGAAATATATCCATTACCTGAATTATATGATTACAATCTCTGTATAAATCACATTTATAATAAAAATACAGAAGAAAATCAGACAAATATAATACTGGATTCATGAATCAAATGAAAGAAAATCATATGTATGTGATACCAAGCTCAAACCCCATTATCAGTTTCCTGTTCAAAAATGGCTCTTCTCATCACTTGTACTTTACCTAGCTTATGAGAGTGGTGCAAAGTTAAGGAGTAAGGAATAAGTCATACATACAGGAGAAAGTTCATCTATCAGGCAGAAAATAGTACTTACAAAGAGTAGCACTTGCTAGAACACAAGCTGACTAGAACACATTCTGGCTCAATGTTTTCTGAAATAAACAATCCTAATTGCGCTTTAATACAGGCTCCACTATATACAAACTGGGGACTCAAAGTTAACTAAACTCTCTCGACCTCAAATTCTTCATAGGTAAAGTGAGCATAACAAAACTTATCTCACAGGATTATGAGATCTGGATGTCATCAGATATGGAGTGGGTTGTGTCTTAGGTCTGTGTGAAACACTCAACCTCTGCTTGAAAGAGTATAAACTGGCATGATGTTTACCATATTACTTAACAGTAATACAACACCCACTACAGGCTCACTCCTCTAATCCTACTTAGAAAAGAGGCTGAGACCTCAGGATCTAGGTTCTAATTCAGCCTGGAGAATAAAGTAAATGAGATTCATCTCCAATGACCTCCAAAAAGGTGAGGGGGAGGTTTGCTTCAAGTGGTAGAGGGCTAGACTTGAGCATAAACTGCAGGAACAGTGCCCAGGCCCTGATTTCAAGTCCTAGAATCAGCACACACACACACACACACACACACACACACACACACACACACACACGCACACTAAATTTTTTATGCTGCTATCACTGCTATTAATATCACTTTCCCCTCCTCTAAACTCACCAGCTCTTTGGGTGTGTGTGTGTGTGTGTGTGTGTGTGTGTGTGTGTGTGTGTGTGTGTGTGTGTGTGTGTGTGTGTGTGTGTGTTTGGCAGGGACTTGCCATGTAGCTCAGGCTGCTCTTGAAGTTACAATCCTCCTATTATCTTTTCTTGTTTTTTGAAAAACCTGAAATTAGAGGTTAAATGGATACCTCACGTGGCAACGGACTAGTTAATGAGCAACAGAATCAATTACCAAGTTCAAGTTCCAGTCTTAGACTTTAAATAAAATCAGAAATGATTTTTCTTAAATGAAAAAATGACCATAGGAATCATCTGATACCTAAATGTATGATTCAAAAGAGAAATCCTGAAAATGTTCAGGAAGTCAGAATTTAAAAATTCAGTGATTACCATGTATACAGTAGATCAGAGCATCTGTAACTTGATGCTAAATGAAAGGGGCTACATTAAAAACTTAAAAATTGTACATATTTACACTGCTCAAAAAAACACATCAGGATTTTGTGATCCTCCTCCCAAGAAAATGTGGTATATATACACAATGGAATTCTATGCCTCCATCAGAAAGAATGACATTGCTCCATTTGTTAGGAAATGGAAAGATTTGGAAAAAAATATATTAAGTGAAGTAAGCCAGCCCCAAAGAAACAGATCCCATGGTTTCCCTTATTTGCAATATCTAGTATATGTCTGAGTCAAGCAGAAAAGTTCAGATAAGGTGATGTTAGGGAAATGAACCCTAAGATATGTATTCACATGTTATTTTTTCTTTCATGCGATTGTTTCTAACACATTTATAAGATTATTTCTTTGTTGCTTTGTATGTCCTTCTCCCACAGTATAACCCCTGCTTTCACTGTATTTGATGTCGGTATAATTTGTGGAGGGGAAGGGGAAAACAAATCGTTTAAATAGGGATAGAGGTGGATCCATTGCAACAATGAGATATACAAGTTGTTATGTCGAAAACGAACTTTACAACTTTGGTTAGGGGGGGGAGGTGGAGCGGGGAGGATCGGGTGGGGGGGGCAGGAGGAAGATGGGAAGGGATGGGAAGGGGAAACAAAGGAGGAGGCTGCAATGCTTGATAAGGAATGTACTCATTATCTTGCCCATGTAGTTATAACCCCTCTGTACAGTATTTTCACAATAAAAAATAAATTAAAAAAAAAACCACAACAGGGCAGCACTGGGAAATAATGCTTGTAATTCTAGCTATTCAGGAGCCTTAGATATGAGGATAGAGGTACAAAGCCAGCCTGAGCAGGAAAGACTGTGAAACTCTTATCTCCAATTAACCACCAGAAATCAGAAGTGACGCTGTGACGCAAGTGGTAGAGCACCAGCCTTAAGCAGAAGTGTTAGGGGAGAGCACCCAGGCCGAATTCAAACCCCACAACCAACGCCCCCCCCCCCCCATGCACCTTGCTTATTCTCTGTATCTTGATTACTCTGGCTATTTGAATCATTTTTCTCATAATGACCAAATATATGTTGCTGTTCAACAGCTGCATAATTTTTAATTCATCACTTAAATTGAGCATATTGTGGGTCATTATTATTTTTTTTTTGGTTTAGGAAAATCTCAGTAATATCTTGTTTTTTTTTTACTATTTATTTTTGGCAGCACTGTTGCACAAATTAATGAATAGATAACACTCAGCATACCGTATGATTTAAATGTAGGTAACACAGCTGGGCGGCAGTGGCTAATGCCTGTAATACTGACAATTCAAGAGCCTGAGAGCTGAGAATTGTAGTTTGAAACTAGACCAGGCAGGAAAGAGAGATATTTCTTTTCTCTAATGCATAATCAAAAGATCTGAAAGTGAAACTATGGCAAATGCTAGAGTCCTAGCCTAGAGAAGAATAACATCAGACTGGCTCCCCAACACACACCAGAACTATATGACATACAGTTTTGAGACTTCTTTCCATCATCTCAACTTTCTAACTGCATGGAGAATTGGAAATTTAAAACTGGAAACTTAAAAATCTATTGATTATTTTTTTTAAAAAATTGATGAAAGTTTTAATCATGCCCATTCCCAACCAGTGCTGCACCATAGAAAGGCAACACCATGGAGACAACCTGTCATCCTCTTCTTCCCCACCCATCACTCTGCCGCTGTACCCCTGCTGCAGCCATCCTCATACACCCCTGTTTCTAGTGAAGTGAGCCCAACCCCTCTTTCTGACCCCTCTCATCTACATTGGGAAGACACCTATCCAACATTGCTTTGTCTACTCCTATCCTCATTCCTTCCCTCACCCCAGGACCACTCTGTTTGCCCCTTCTGTCCTCCTCCCAGGTCACCTTAACATTCATGGATGTGGGAATGTGTGCTCATGCTTGTATGAGATGAATGCTTGGCCAGAACATAGGCAATATACTCACCAGAATGGTTCTCCCGGGAAATGTTCCTGGACAACCCAGATTCTAGGTAAGCTCCACCATCCCTCAAGTCCCCTCCACGTCCTCCACTGATCCTTCTTTACACTGTGGAAGCCATCCCAACACAACTCTCTTTCTAGTTGAGTGGGCCCAAACCTCTTCTTGGAACCATATCCTTTTGCTAGGCTCCACTATCCTCCAGTTGATTTCCCCTCCTCACAGCCTGGCCCACACCCACAGTGTTCCCTCCCCCTCTGCCTACCTTGTATCCTGCCCCACCCTGTCCCTCTGGACCCAAGGCCACCCCAACATGCGTAGGTGAGGGGATGTGTGTGCATGTACATCTGAATGCATGTACGTGAGGCCCAACTGACCTGCACATTGGCAATACAGTCACCGTAGACAGAGGCTCCTGTAGTTTGAGGTTCCTAGGTCTCCTGGCATCTGCTGACAGTTGTAGGGCTGGAGGTGGGGAAGCTGCTGCTATCTCCTGCTTCTGAGATGTGGTACTAGAGGGACTCTAGGGCTTCAAGTGAGGCAGATCTCTACCTTCCTCTTGTGTGGTCCCAGCTGCTGGAGACATCCCATGATGACTCTGATTCCAGGTAAGTGGGCCTGTCTCCCTACCTGACCAAATCCTCACCGCCTTTTCTGGGCCAGATCCTCACCCCTACTTTCAGCTCCAACCCTCACATCCATTTTAGTCTCAACCCTCACCCCACTCTTGGATCCACCACTCACCTCACTTCCTCACCCCCACTGTAACCCCAACCCCCACTTACAGCTTCACCCCTCATTCCCAGTATTGTATCCACCCACACCCCACTTATGACTCCACTATTCACCCCCCATTTCTGACCTCATCCATCACCATATCGGATCCACCTTTCACCCTACTTCTGTCATTAACCTACCCACACTTCCAACCTCACCCCTCACAACCATGCTCTGATGCACCCTTCATCCTACTTCTAGGCCCAACCTCAAAACCAATTCTGGTCCCACTCACACATCCAACTTAGGTCCCACACCTCATCCCCACTTCTGGTCCCATTCCTCACATTCATTTCTGGCTTCATCCCTCACCCTCACTCTTAGATCCACCTCTCACCCCACATCGGGCCTCAAACTTACTACTACTTCTAGCTCCACTCCTCAGTCCCCTTCCAGCCCAATCTTCACCCTCACTTCTGACCCCAACCTTACCTCCCACCACACCTTATCCCAACTTTCATCTCCATCCCTCATCCAGGCTCCTCTTCCCCTCTCTTCTCCCAGTTCTACTCATCTTCCCATGGGAACAGATGTATGCATGAAGGCATGTGTGGACATCCACTCATGCACAGGGCATTCCCATAGCATGCTTGGATGTGGTGCCAAATTTCTTGAACAAGGTCTGTGAGAGCTGCCAGAGAAGGAAGGCCTAGAGTAAGTCTTCCCCACTTCACCTCCTGGCTAAGGCTTTTTTGTCTAATGTCAGTACTGCACTTACCATTCTTGGAAAACAAAGATTCAGGTGAGTATCCTCCCTCATCCCTCAGCTCCAGTTCCCTGTGGGATCTGTCCTGGGAAGACCCTATTTTGAGTTAAGTGGATTTAGTGGACCTGTCCATTCTACCCGGTCCTTCCTATTTCCCCACCCCCACCTTCCACAGCCTTCCCAGCTCCCCTGCCACCTTGCCCACCCTCCTCCCACTGCCCTCAGTCCCTCAACCCTGTTCTCCAAGCCTCTGTTCTCTCAACATGAGTGGTTGAAAGGATGCCCATGAAATGCACACTTAAGTATACACACGCACATGCACATGCATGTGGTACAATGTTGGTCTGGACATAGGCTGTGGCAGTCACCAGAGAAGGAAGGCTGGGGATTAGAGTCCACCTTACTAAAACCTGTAGTGTGGGGCTCACACATTCACTGGTGGTTGTAGTACTAGAGCCATTAACACTGCCACCCACCCCCAAGTGGTCTCTCAACTGCTGGAGGGACCTGGTGTCCAAAGACCTCTTCAGATCTCCATCTTGCTGGAACACATGTGCCCAAGTGCCTTGAAGCCCCATTTTGAGGTAAGATGACCCTTCCCCTGGTGTGGTTGCTGAGGCACGATGAAGGGTTACGCAGTTGTACACATGTAGCTTCAGATAGGAATGAATGTATGCTTTAGAGTCCATTGTGAAGGAAGGTGGGGGCTGTTTGACAATCTGGGCTTTCTTCTCAGGCATAGCTGGGGATTGCTTGCGTCCATTGTGTCAACTGAGAGTGGCGATGGGGCTGGAGCCATTGAGTCTGCTGCCTTCACCAAACTTTTCATACACTGACTGTAGTGATGTGCTACCCTCAGGAAGCCTCTGTTTTGAGGTAAGGGGGGCCCTATCCCCCAGAGTGTACAGAATCATGCGTGAAGTTTGTGTGTGTGTGTGTACGCACGCATGCACACACACACACACACACACACACAGGTTCTCATTTACCTGTTGCCAGATTTACCTGATAATCGGACTAAGAGAAGGAAGGCTAGGGCTTGGTGTTTGCCCCACGTCCCTTCCTGGCCTCTATAGACTTGGTTATGGGTTTGAATCTGGGGATTCTGCCACCCTCCTCAAATAGCACTTCACCTGCTACAAAGAGGTCTTGTTCAAGGGATTCTTCAGCTTCACCTCCAGATCTCCATCTTCCTGGTCAGTGTCTAACCAAGTTCATAGGTCATTATCTCATGTCCATATATGAGATAAGTGGGCTCCCATCTAAATTCTCATGAGATCCTAATTATGTGGGAGGATTTGTGTTTATGTGTGTACACAATGTGCAAGAACACACATTCATGGTGCCAAATTAGCCTGAGCATGTGCTATAGAGAATCTAAGAAAAGGAAGGCTATGGCTAAGATTCTGCCCTGACTCCCTTTCTGCTGTAGCCTGTGTAGTTGGAAGCTCTGGGTTTGATGTTAGGGATGCTTTCTCCAAAGCCCACCAGTGCTTCAACTGATACAGGGAGATCTTGGTATTTGAATCAGCATTTGATTGTTAGTTGACAAATCTTCTAAAATATTTTTTTCCAATTCAACAATTTTTATTGACACTATTTTTCTGTGGCATCACTTAATCTAGGTCTTAGTTACTTCACTGAACTCTAATGAGATCTTTCTTAAGGGCAAAATAAGATTTACATTTTTCTCATAGTATCTGGTACTGTGCTACATTATGTAAAAGTTTTATATCATTGCTGGGTATGGGAGGGGCGGGTCATGTATTTTAAGGTTAAATGTTGTGTTGGGTTTGTGGGTAACCTGCATAATTATGGTAGCAAGACCTTTTATCAAATGAGAACTCTTTTGTGATATCCTGACTTGTCTTGTCAACTGCAGAAATTAAGGGAAAATCATTCTGTTGCTGCGGCTTCCGATGGAGAAATTTCCATCATGTGGAGAATCACAGAAATGATGACCTGGATGAATGATTTGGAAGGTGAAATCACAGAGATGTGGCCTGAGCACTCTCTGAGTTCTGCAGTGCAAATGAAATTCCTCCTGAAGAAACTTGAGGTAATTATCTGAAAGCAGCTGAGCTCTTTTCACAGATCACTTGGAGGAGGAAAATTGAGCCAGTAGACATGGGGTGTGACTTACTTTTTATATGACTTTCTTATTTAATTTCTTTTACAAAGGACTTTTACTGACAGCATGTCACTTTTTGAATACAATGCATCTTGATCAATGTCATTGCATTCATCCTTCTCCCACATATCTCCCAACCCCATCTCTATGTTCTCAAGTTACCTGGTTTTATATTCACGGATATACATTGACTATTAGGACTGTGTTTGGTTACCCACCTTTTCTCCCTCCAATCACCATCCTCTACCCCTTGACCTCCTCCCACTCTCCACATATGGAACACATGTTTCAGCCTCCTGGTATTCAGTTTGTTAAACTCTGAGTTGTTTAAAGGAGTTACACTCTTTCAATCTTCCATGAGTATACCAGAATTTATTCAGCTTGTATGTATGCCTAGGACCCTGAATATGTTTTTTCATGAATGTTTATAATTTAGATCTAACTTCCACAGAGAGAAAACATATGTCTTTGTCTCTCTAACTCTGACATACTAAACACGATTTTTTCAAGGACAATCTATTTCATGGCAAATGATCTTTTGAGTAAGAGAATAAGGAAGAAGTCATTTTAGCTTTTTGCAAATATATATGTGTTGCTTTCTCCATGATATTTCATTTTGTGTGTATATAATTGAACATGAAACTAGTTGTTTGTGGGCAGTGTACTTACCCTTAGAAATGCTGAAGATAAAGGAGCCATGTTATTACTTTAAATGACCTTTCAGGCTTTGAGGAAACGGAGAAGGAGAATGGCTTCATCATCAAAGATAATAGTATCAATAGATATTTTTGTTATTCCCTGTCACATTCTAACTTGAGTACATGATATAATACTTAAGTGACTAATGCTTGCATTTCTACCTGTCTTTGAGATCTTAGTTATGGAGTTTGTTTGGCAGAAATTTCAAGAGATTTGTGCTCCAATTTTACTAGTAGCCTTGGGGAAAAAGAAACTCAGTGCTGAGGCCCTGAGTTCAAACCCCAGAATCAGCATATTAAAAAAACTTACCTTGGGCTGGGAAGGCGGTTCAGTGGGGGAACGCTTGCCTTGCATGCATGAGGCCCTGAGTTCGATTCCTCCGCACCACATAAGCAAAAATAAAAGCCAGAAGCTGTAGCACTGTGGCTCAAGTAGTAGAATGCTAGCCTTGAGCTGAAGAGCTGAGAGACAGCGCCCAGGCCCAGAGTTCAGGCCCCATGACCAACCCCCCCCCACAAAAAAAAAATCTATGCAAGCTTTAGTAACAAAACACCTAACACTTGTTTATGCTCCCCTCAGATGTCTGCATAGGAAATGCCAGAAGTTTCCTGGATAAAAGTGCACAATTACTAAGCACAACAAAAAGAAGGTTGGCCTTGTGCAGTTTTCACATTAGTATAGAAGTTGGAGTTATCCAAGCTTCTCTAGGAGTCTTGACAGTCCCCCAAGGAACAGAGAAGCTGTGTATATTTGTGACACTCCTTAAGGGCATAAAGAGTCTGTCTGGAGTACATAATTTCTGATTCCCAGGATATTGTTTCCATGAGCTCTCATGGTAGTTTAGAAACTTGCAAAGCTCTCCCAACTGACTCTCAGAGGAACTCCTGGCCAGAGAGGGGTCCTGATATTTGTTCCAATGACTTGTAGCTTCCATCTATTTTTGTACACCCTCAAACTTTTCAATCTGTTTGACGTATGTCCTCCTTTGCACAAATGTGTAATGGCCAGAATCTCCACTCCAAGCAGCATCCTTATGGGACATGGAAAGGGTAGAAAAATGCTGCTCACAGTGATTAATGTTGTGAGCATTGCATCTGCTAGGGGGAAATCCACTCAATGGGACAGTTTTCCATTCAGGATATTGGTGTTTGTGCTCCTTGGGCATGCGTTTTAGGGGTTTTTGAATGGAGATGCACTACAAAGAATGGATAGCAATCAGTAGGCTTTGATAGCCAGTTGTTGCTTCAGCTGAACACCTTCACAGATGATATTGAAAGCAAATGCTATGAGAGGATAGAGGTTGTAGAACACCTGGGAGTGATGAACCACCAATGGCACCAAGTACATGGAATCCTATTAAATAAAAGATGCTTGAGATCACAGTTAGATGCATTATTTGGTCCTACAAGATACTACTTTCCAAAAAATTTTAAAAAGTGTTCAGATATTTTTATCACTGTGACTAAAATAATCTAAATTATAACCCCTTTATTATGTCTTATTTAGTATTCTTCATGGTTACATATAATGAGTATGAAAAGTCTTACATCCTGCTTGAAATTTTAGAAGAAATTTTAGTTACGAAGGTGTCAAGTGCATTAAGTATAGTATCCCACATCTGTAATACCACCTGATTGGGAAGCAGAAATAAAAAAAAAGGATCATGGTCTGAGGCCAGGGCAGAGAAAAAAATGCTACGACACCCATCTCAAAAAATGAGCTGGCCATTTCCTAACAAATGGGGAAATGTCATTCTTTCTGATGGAGGCATAGAATTCCATTGTGTATATATACCACATCTTCTTGATCCATTCATCTACTGAGGGGCATCTGGGTTGGTTCCATATCTTAGCTATGGTAAATAATGCTGCAATAAACATAGGAAAGGTTTGGAAAAAATTATATTAAGTGAAGTAAGCCAGGCCCAAAGAAACATAGGTCCCATGGTTTCCCTTATTTGCAATATCTAGTATAGGTATGAGTCAAGCGGAAAAAGTCAGAGAATGTGATGTTAGGAAAACGAACCCTCAAATATGTATTTTAATGTTTCTGTTTCTTTCATGCATGTGTTTCTAACGCATTTATAAGATTATTTCTTTGTTGCTTTGTATGTCCCTCCCCCACAGTGTAACCCCCGCTTTCACTATATTTGATGTCAGTATAACATGTGGAGGAGACGGGGACAAACAAGTCATTTAAGGATTCAGGTGGACCTGTTGCAACAATGAGAAGTACAAAATGTCATGTCAAAAACAGCTTTACAATGTCGGTGGGGGGGGGGAGGGAGGGTATGATTGGGTGGGGGGGAGGGGGGAGGCTGGGAAGGGAGGTGAAGGGTAAACAAAGGAGGTGGCTGCAATGCTTGGTAAGAAATGTATGCATTATCCTGCCCATGTAATTGTAACCCC
This sequence comes from Dipodomys spectabilis, assembly GCF_019054845.1. Taxonomy (NCBI): domain Eukaryota; kingdom Metazoa; phylum Chordata; class Mammalia; order Rodentia; family Heteromyidae; genus Dipodomys; species Dipodomys spectabilis. Next base: position 2,073,557 of record NW_024871026.1, on the reverse strand, counting down.
TCTGTACAGTATATTCTCAAATAAAATAAAATAAAATTAAAAAAAAAAATGAGCTGCCCATAGTGGTTCACATCTGTAATCCTAGCTACTTATGTGGCAGACATAGGTAGCCAGGTCTCAATCAATCTAGGATCAGCCCTGGGCAAAAAGCTCAAGACCTCAAATAAACAAAATGTCTAGAAGTATGTCAAAAGGAGTTGACTGCTAGCTGTTGTACTATCTAAGTCCTGTCTAGCAAGCACAGATCTTCTGAGTACAAAACCCTCTGAATACAAAACTCCCCTCTCCCACCAAAAAGCCATTGTCCCAATTGAACATTTAATTTCAAGGCCACTGACACGTGACAGATGGTGACATTCTCTTTAAAATTAGTTACTCAAAAGAGACAATGTTTTTTAGGCTTTGAAAGAATTGAAAAGGAAGAAAAATGCATGTGATTTTTACTAGCTCCACAATTCTAGAAAGGATAAAAATGTACTTAAGTATTCAATATATACCCATATGCATGCATATATGCATGTGTTGTGTATGTACATATATGTATGTATATATATGTATGCACAAGTGGTTCATCTCTTTTCTGTGTAGCAAATAGTACACATGAATCTGTAGAGTCAGCACTCAAAGGCATGAACAGACAAAGAGAGTGAGCAGAGAACTCACATCAAGGAATCTATGGCTGGCATATAACACTGAAAATCTTTTACCTCAGTTTCTACGTGTTGCTCACTGCAGTACAGAGACTATACAATGTCAATGGGATACCAGCAGAAAAAATGAGATATGAGAGTTACAAATGGTCAATATTCATCATTTTCTTGATTCATTTCTCTCTTGCGGGGCATTTGGGCTGATTCACTAAGCATGGTTGTGCTGAAAGCTTTATTATATCCTGGTTTGTAATCTTTTGGGTAAATCCCCAGGAGTAGAGTTGCTGGATCATAGGGTCATAAGTAGTCAAAAGTAGGGTGAAGGGAGGAAAGGTTGGAGGATGAAAAGGAGGAAAGGGGGAAAATGCAGAGAGAATTCCAGTAAATATCCTACCATTAATTGAGAAGAGTGAGGGAAGGTGTGTGAAGGGGAGGGATTAATGAGAATGTTGAAAGTGGTGGCATTGATCAAGGCATATTGTATTCATAAACTGCTTTGTTTAATGACAACTGTGCTATGTAAAACAATAATTTAAAAAATCATGTTCCTAAAGTGATAAGCAATTAGAAGCAATATTATGAGAATTTGCTCAGATGATCTCTAGGGTCCATAAATAAGACTTTTTTGATTAGGATGAGTTTTAGAACAACAGTAATTGTAGAGACTATATTAAGAAAATTTAATGATTTCCAGCTATTTAAAATAATGATTGCTGGATATATGGCTCAAGTGGCAGAGTGATACCTAGTGAGAAAAAGTGTCAGATATTGAATTCAAGTCCTGATCTCAAACAAAATAAAAACAATCAAGAAAAGTAGGGCAGTTTATTGGGCACTGGTAGCTCATGCCTTTAATTCTACCTTTAATTGGAAGCTGAGATCTGAGGATCTCAGTTCAAAGTCAGCCTGGGCAGGAAAGTCTGTGAGACTCTCATCTCCAATTCACTGCCAAAGAAAGCTGGAAGAGGTATAAGGCTAGCCTACAGTGAAAAGCTCTGGGACAGAACCAAGGTTTTGACTTCAAGCCTTAGGATAGTGCATATAAATACACAAAAGAAGTGAGGCACTCAGGTTTTGGTGAAAATTCTTCTATGTGCTGGTAGTCTGTTGAGGGGGAATTACAGTGTGAAAAGCAGTGTGGATATTTGGTGATCCCTGGTTTCTTATCCAGGAGCTGCAGTGCAGTGTGTAGAAGACAAGTCTTTCTTCAGAATTTCACTCTCTTGGATGGATTCCCCAATTTGCTCTAAGTTATTGAAAAGTAGAACCGAGTTAGGGATATATTTTCATAATATGTCAGAGTAACGTTTCCTAGATTTTTTTGTTTACCTTAAGATCTTTGCAAATTATTTTTAGTAAATCTGAAAAATCTAGCAATTGACTATTGTAAGTAGATGAGTTTTTCAGTTCAGGTGATCAAATAGAACATATTGTATTGCAATTGAGTGCTTTCTTTTTTAAAATTACATAATTACATCTTCTGTAATTAATATAAATAAATGAAACTACTGGAATATTCTGGATCTTGGCTATGGACCGGTGTTTGTAACCTAAAATCAAGAATCAGAATATTGTAATCAAACATGAGACACTCCCAGTTTTATAAATAAAGTTGTATTTGAACCTAGCCTCATCCTTCCATTTCCACGTTAACTTTTGTATGTTCTCATGATGCAAGGCAGAGTTGAGTATTTATTATTGAAGACCATATTGGCCCACTCTTTACAAAACATGTTTGTTGACCCTGTCCTAGAATATTACAGCACACTCCTAGTGAGCATGTGGATACTATGCAAGATGTTTAACATATAGTTGGTCTAGAGGATGTCACTGGAATATTTTTTTAATTTTTATTTTTGTTATTTTTGTTGTAGTTGTTGTTGGGGAAGGGGGATCATCATCAAGCTTGAACTCTGGGCCTGGGCATTGTCCTGGAGCTTCATGCCCAGGGCTAACACTTTATCATTTTGAGCCACAGCTTTACTTGTGGGGTTTTGCTGCTGCTGCTGCTGCTGCTGCTGTTGTTTGTAGATAATTGGAGATAAGAATCTCAGGGACTTTCCTACCCAAGCTGGCTTCCACTCTTGATCCTCAGCTCTCAGTCTTCTGAGGAGCTTGGATAAAAGCTGTGAGCCATTGATGCATGGTTAATTTCTTTTTTAAAATTTGATAATTTTTGTTTTCATCTGATTTCATATTCTATCAAAATATGTGTGGAATACCTTTTTCCACAGACTCAAGTCTCCTATCACTCTTTCCTGGGGGCTGTCCTGCAAAAGCGCCCTCAACCACTATGAACTCTATGAGGGGCCCTTATGGCAGCTGAGTGTCCAGGACAAAGGTGGCAGAGGAGGCAGTGACACCTGGGGATTGGGCAGGGGCAGGGCATACATAGAGGAAAGTGAGTACTGCTTGTATGGGCAGCCTCAGTTCAGGAGCAGACAGCCCAGGGGGTTGATGTCGCGGGCAGCCTTGGGGTCTCTGTGGGCTGCATGGAGGTAGCAGTGGTGTTGCTGCTGCATCTCCTTGCCTGCCATCACCTCCATTGTCCCTGCAGCGCAGGTGCATGGGCTCCACCTTGAGCGAAGGGGCTTAGGGCAGCCGCTGGCCGGCCAGGATTTTCTGCCAGGCCTCTTGCTCATCCTGCAGGCAGCCAGAAATTCACACAGGCCACCCAGATGAGGTCGGCATGTGTACAGTCACTGACTGTCTCCCTGAGGCGCTTGACCTGGTGGAGAATCCAGTCCTTGGGTGCTCAGCTGGCAGCGGGGGGCTCAGGCTGCTGAGTAGCATCTGGTACTCCCAGCTTCTGGGCAGGGCCCAAAGACCAGACCTCAGGCAGCAGCTGCAAGGTCGAGGCACTGGGCAAGGTGTGGTGCGATGAGCCAAGGTGCCCAGGTCACTGAGGCCTTGCTGTCTGGTCTCCACTGCCAGCTTGGAGGTTCACAGTCTAGTGGCTGCACCCTGCTGCCGTATGGCTTTCCAAGGACTCTAGCCTTAGCAGGGTGCTTGGCACCAGAGGCCTCATTTGCAGCCCTCCTCCTTTTCACACTGCAGCAGAATTGTGGACCATAACAAGCTGCGCTGACCCGCCCCATTCTGCAACTTCGGTGTTGGAGATGCTGACCTGTGGCCCACAGATCCTCACAGCAGCGGTCTTGAAGCCCAGGAGGCAGTGCCCTTGGCACCCCATCTTGGACAAAAGGACCAGGTGTGGCAGAGGCAAAGGGGCCGGAGCGGCCTTGCACATGATTTAAGTACACTTTATTTGGGAATATACTGTCTTCTCAATATGTGTAACATATTAGTTTTGTTAGGTGAATAAGTGGCCATGTCTACATTGGTATTATAAAAGAATGTACAGAGGGATTAAATTATATGAGTCAGATAATGAATACATTTCCTTTTGTATAGTGTCTTCTTTTCCCTCCCTCCCTCCAAGCCCCTTCCTCCCATTAATTGAATATTTAGGGAATTCTCTGAGGAAATATGGACTAATGTACAATAAAATCTTTATGACAGTAGAGGCTTGACCCAATCACATTAATTTTTTTGTAGAATAGAGAAATCTATTTTCTGCAATGAAGAAACAACCAAGAGCTAACCATGGAGACTGGAGGGAAGTTACTGGGCACCCTAACCTGGGCACTAAGAAGATCAATCAGCCTGAAAGGATGCCTGAAAGAACACAGAATTGCAGCTGGGTGAGATGATCAAGCAGGTCCAGAGCATTGTAGAGGTGACATTCACTTACTTTTCTACTGATGATATTCACATACCATCATAGAAAGGAAAGTTTAGAAGTTCAGCATTGGGAATTTTCCAATGAAAAGGCAGGGCTTACTAACAATTATGTTGTGCTCAATAATAATACAGTATGGAAAAAGGATCAGTGTAGAGTATATAAAAACTTTAAGTACTGTGAAGATAATTGTTCCCTATGCAATCCTGAACTCTGGTTTCCAAGTAACTATTTTACAGGGGTGTGCCACTACACTAATTGTAATTTTTAAAATTTTATATATTTCATTTTCTCCTTTTTTATTGGTAGTACTGGGCCTAAAAGTTGTTCATCCTGTTTATCAGAAATGTTTTTAAGGGAAAATTGGTTTCAAGAATTATTCTGGGGGTGTTTTTGTTTCTGTTTTGTGCTGTGCTGAAAGATTTATTCCTGGCTGGTGGAAATCTCTCATGGTGGGTGGTGAGTAAGCTGTGGAGCATTGATAGGGTGCTATGTGTTACCTTGTTTGTCCTTTTAGATTTTCATTTAGATGTGTTGTTCCTCAAAATAATTCCTTTACTAAAGTAGGATTGTTCTTTTATTTTTGAGACCTATTGTAGCCCAGGCTGATCTTGAACTCATGATGTTCCGGATCAACTTCTTGAATGGTAGGATTACAAATGTATAGCATCACACATAGCAGGAATATCACACATAGCAGGAATGTTATGTGATTAATACACACTTCTACTCAACTGCCTTTAGTTTGATACCATGGCCAGTGTTTACAAAGTATTGTTCTATATTGGAAGATATCTTTAGAAAGCATATCTTGCTCTAGGTAACTGAAGAATGTAAAAGGGTAGTGGTATGCATAGTACCTAATTACACAACATTCCAGAGCAGGCCAAGAAGACTGTTGGGAAGGACAAAGGTAAAGAGTAGTATGAATTATTATCTTGGGCTTGGAGTACAGTGATACAGGAAAGAACGTATACAGGTAGAATCCTGTGAGGGTTGTGGAAGTAGAACAGGTATTTTCCAGGTAGATCAAATGTGAGAATGTCCAGGAGGAGGGACCAGCATTTTCTGAACCTTGGAGAGGCAGAGCAGCAGAGTACTGGATGGATGGAAGCAGAGTGGAAAAGAAAACAGAATACTCTTTGGGAGTTTGTATGTTTACTAATTTATTGCTTGCATAAAGCATCAACCCCTACCAGCAACAGAGGAAGCTGCGCATCCCAGCCCCATGTGTGTGCTGGAATGGGTGGGGCTACTGAGAAAGTAAGATGTGGAAATTCAGAACACACCTGAGCCTGGGTCATTCTATAAATTCACTGTGGAAGAGTGTACCTAGATTTGCCACATATGAAATTACACTTGTTAGGGAAGCACGAAACTGACAGACCTTTTAATATTACTTAATTTTAAGTAGATTCTTGTAGGTTTTCCTGGGCTGTTGACTGTAGCCCTGCTAGTTATGCCTCCCATACAAACTGGAATGACAGATGTATGCCACTACATCTAGTGAATACTGATTGAGATAGGTTTCTTGGTTAAAAAAATATTTCCTTGAATGGTCTTGAACCATATACTCTCATTGTGTCTTTAAAATGCCACTGAAGAAAAGGTTAACCAATGTATCCTTGTCCTCAAAAGTTAATCATGCCTCTAACAAGGATTTGCCTTCTCAAAGCAGGGTAACACCTCACAGAAGTGTTATATCAGAAGGACAAAAGTACAACCAATGGGCTAATCACCAGGCAGCCAGAAAGAATATGAGCCTGGCTTCTCTTGGCTGGGAGATCTTTATCTTTGTAACAGAATTAGGCTTTACTTTTCTTTTTTAAGGTCAGTTAGCAAAAGATCAATACAAAAATGAACAATTTGCATTGAGCCTCCTATGTAGAAGATTCTAGTGACAATATCTCCTCATGGGATTTGAGAACCCAGTCTTTGGTGTGACAAGCTTGGTGGGCTTCAAGAAGTGCTTTCTATACACACAAAAGCAGAATCTGCTTCCCATGTTCCCTTGTAAGACTGTTACACTTGTATGGGATTTTAGAAGTCAAACATATGTTTGAAATCCTGACTTTCACAGCCAGTTGATTTACCAGTTTCCATTTTATCTTCTTTTTTCAATGTTATGACAATTTCTTAGTAAACAAAGTATATAACAATGGTACCCAAGGAAACTGAAATACAATAATAATTTTCCACTCTCTATATTTGTATTCTATCACTATCTTATATTCAATCAATAATTATCTGATAGCCTTCAATGGCTTTGTCAAAGACCCCAGTGGCCTAAACTTTGCCCAGTCTGTGTCAACTCCATTCTTCATGTTACCTGGCTTTGCTGTAGCATGTGGGTCCCAATTATCTTATCACCTTTCCCTGCTCAAACTTTTTGGTTATTTCTTCCCTTATAACCCCAGCTTCTTTGTCCAGGTGAAGAGGTCTCTAGGCACATTTGGACATACTGGAGGCTCCGTTGGTTTCTCACTTCCCTCCATCTGCACTAACACCAGTAATCTTTCTGGCCACTTGGCATTAAATGTTAACTACATGATACCAGATTTCCATTGTGTATGCCCAGCCAGGCCTTTCCCTTCTACTTCACACCATGCATTAAGATGAGTGAAATGTTTTTATTTGCAGGGAAATAGATAGAAATGGAGACTATCATGTTGAGTGATTTTAAGCCAGATTAAGAAAGATAAAGGTCACATGTTTTCTATAATATGTAAATACACAATCTAAAAGATAAACGTGTAAACACATAGAGAATCATATATAAATACATTTATAGAATATGTCTATATGTTTGGAAATTTTTGAGGGAATTTGTAGGATTAGGGAAGGATAAATAAATGTTATTTGGCATCTGTGCATGGCAATGATGACAAAGGTATCTCACCGAAATCCATTGAATATTGAAGAGGAAGCTAGATGGTGAAAGGGAGAGTCAGGCCATCAGTATGACTAAAATTACTCAATATGAGTTTGTAAAATTTTATGGTGAAATTTCTTAAATAATATTGTTATGCAATTTAATTAAAATGAGATATAGGAATGCTAAAAAACTATTATATGTGTGTTTTAATGGAAGTGAGAAGGACAGAGAGGGCAATGGTGGGAAAACATGTTCAAAATAGGTAGTTTTTTAATACATGTAAAAATGAACAACAAAGCATGTTGACATTGATTTGAGAAAAGTCTGTAGATGTGTGAGAGTGATGGAGGAAATGAGTCTCATAAAGATACAAATCAAATCCTTGGAAGAATGTGTGCTAATCAAAAAGTGAGAAAAAATTACTACAGATTTATGTGCTATTTTTCTTATCTCATATGCTAGTACATCTTTTTTTAATTTTGAAAGAAATAGATTTGGCTGTATATAAATGTCATAATTCTAATCTAGGATTTAAGATTTTGTCCCCACTCCATCTACACAACCATATATTCCGTTCCCAAAAGAATTCCATTGTCAGATATATATTGCCAGAACCGTTCCCATGCATGTACAAACTTCTATGTCCATGATTATAAAATACATACATCAAATGTTACCAATTATATCATATATAGGTTGCTTTTCACTTGATAGAGCAACCTGTGGTTTTCACTCTATATGTCAAGTTGTACTTAATCAGTCTATACATGATCAGTGGCCATTTCAATGGTTTTAAATTATTTTAGACACATCTCATTCCTGCTAATGTCTTTCCAATAGTGAAGCATAAGACTATCAGTGGAGCACAAGGAAAGTAGCTACACAGTTTCCCATTCCCTCCCCTCTCCTGCCATTCTAATTTGTGATAGTGACTGCCAAAGAAGTATGACTATAAATTCTTTTATAAAATGCAGGACAACCTGCCAAGTAAATAGTCCCTTTTAAGAGAATGTGAAAATGAGTGGGAGTTAACATTTGTGAGCATTAAATGTTGACATATGACTGAGTTTTCTAACACATAATTAACTTTCTGTGTGTGTGTGTGTGTGTGTGTGTGTGTGTGTGTGTGTGTGTCTGTATGTCTGTGTGTCTGTGCGTCTGTGTGTCTGTGTATCTCTGTGTATATGTATGTATTTTCTGGACCTGAGGTTGAAATCAGAACCTGAGTGCTGTCCTGGAGCCTTTGTACTTGAACTACAGTTCCATTTCCTATTTGTAGTGTTTAACTTGAGATTAGTGTCTCAGGGATTTCCCTGCTTGTCCTGAGTTGGATCCTCACATCTCAGGCTCCTGAGTAATTTGGATTACAAGCTTGAGCCACAGATGTCTGGCCATTATCTCTCATTGGTTCTCAGAATGACACTTTTTTTTTTTTGCTGCAAAAACTGGCAGTGGCCACTTCATTGGCCTGGATAGAACAGGAGCATCTTCAGAGATTGTGTTTGGGGCCTAAGTGAAATGTAAATAATATCTTCCCCACCAGCTAATATGTCCTCCTCACTGTCTAAATAAAGCTTATAAATTGAGATATTTGCTCTCAAACTTGAATTTCTTTTAGATATATTGTCTTATTATTGTACAAAATAATGGACTCCATTATATTTTCCTATATTCATACTACATATTTTGATAATATACACCTTCATTACCCTCTTTTGCCTGTTTCCTCCCATGGTTCCTTCTTGTTTTTACATTTTTCTCTCTCTCTCCCTCCCTCTCTCTTACTCTCCCTTTTTCTCTCCTTCCCTCTCTTTCTCTCTCATTCTCTGCTTGCCTTTCTGCTAGTAGTTGCTTTACACTTTCTACCTGTATTCCCCCTTTTAAGCAAAGCCTCAAGTTCTGGGTTTCTGCTTATTAATTGGAATTAAGAATTTTTGCCAGGCATCGGTGACCCTCACCTGTAATCCTAGCTAGTCAAGATGCTGAGATCAGAAGATTGCGCTTCAAAGCCAGCCTGGGCAGGCAAGTGCATTAGACTCTTATTTCTAATTAACCACCAGAAAACCAGAAATGGCTATGCGGCTCAAGTGGTAAGGTGCTTGCCTTGAGCTGAAGAGCTGAGGGGTAGTGTCCAGGCCCAGAGTTCAAGCTTCACGACTTACCAAAAATTAAAGTGTTTCCATAGATTTTTCTTTCAAACCATGATAATAAATTACCTTTGTTCATGTAGATAATATAGGAATTTAGTATTGTTGGGTTATTAACAACTATTTAAATTATTTTTGAAAAATCATAATGAACTATGCTTTATGAATCTCATCTTATTCTGAAATATTACAAAAACAGTAGAGTTCTTCTATAGGGTCCCAATGTAATAGGAAGCCCTGTTCTATATCAGAAGTATCTATCAACCATTTCTTTCTCCTGTACCTTATCTTACATCTATTCAATTATTATTTTTATTTGTCAATTATCTTTCAGTAGTTGTACAAAGAAGTTGCCATATAACAAAAGCAGTTTATGAATACAGTGCATATTTATTTGTGTCACACCTACAATAATCACACCCCTCTCTGACCCACCATTCCCTTATTTTTCTTAGTTTTGCAGTATAGACAATGAATTCCTTTTCAGCAAATTAATTTAGTTTATATTTATTTATTGTCAGGCATGGGGTTTGAACTCTGGGATTGGGCATTATCCCTCAGCTGTTCCACTCAAGGTGAGCACTCTACCACTTGAGCCAGAGTGCCACTTCCTGTTTTCTAGTGGTTTATTGGAGATAAGGATGACATGGAGTTTCCTGCCCGGGCTGGCTTTGAACTGAGATCCTCAGATCTCAGCCTCCTGTGTAGCTAAGATTACAGGCCTGAGTGGCCTGTGCCCAGCTGATTATAGTTATTTTAAAGAGGCTGTGTAGAGGGATTTCATTTGCATAAGTCAGATGAGAACATTTCCTTTCATACAGCATCTTCTATTCCCTCACTTTCTCCCAATGAGCTTGACTACATTCTGCCCCTTCCTCTCTTCATTTGTCTTCCCTTTCTCCACCCTCTTCTTTGATGTACCCAGTTCCTTGCATTAATATTCTCGGGCTTTGGCCTAGACTTTCTAAAGATTATACTATTTGGGCCACATTGGCAGCAGCGATGGTGGAGCAGGAAGGCTCCCACAATGAAGCCCACAATCACATGCAAGTTAAGCTGCATGGAGAAAGGCAACCAGTATGGGGCACACCAAATGTACTGGACCATCTTCTTCAGGTACATGTCCCAGAGAAAGCCCTCTGAGGCCCAAGAGCTCATGTGCTCAGGAGCATATTTTTGTTCTTCCCTCATGGCCAGCAAAACAGCACAGCAGAGCTGTCCATGCAGGTGTTGGAGTCCCTGAAGTAGGCAGAAATGGATGTAGTGTCTGGTTTGGGTGTTGAGTTGATGGACCCCTTCTCCAGAGCCCTGAACTGTTCCAGTTGGGGTTCCTGGAAACGGGGCCACCCTTAGCTCCTTCCATTTTGAGCCCTGACCCTGTGGAAAGAGCCGAACTACTGGGAATCTTGATACTACTTTCTACACTCTACAGTCAGTGAGGGCTGTGCCAACATGCTGGTGGAGGACTCCACGGCCCACAGCTTACTTGGCAAGTGGACATACTTGTGGCTCAGGCAGTGCTGCAATTTCTCTATTAGAAAACAAAACCTGGTCTGTGGTCTTCATCATGTATGCACAGAAGCAACATCCATCAAGCACCGGCCACCCTCCATATAATCCCTGATCCACTTCATCTGATTTCTGCTGCTGGCCGTGGATGGCGGCAAGCTGACCATGTTCATGGTGCTGTGAGAGCAGTGCCAGCCCTCCCTGTACAGGCACCCAATACATGACAAGTAGCTCGATAGGACAGAACAGGACAGGAGAGTTCTCCCTCAGGGTACATCCCAAGCTTTTGTCTTCCTGTAGAGGCACTTGGCCACGTCCTGGCCTCCCTTAGTTACTCTATCAACTACAATTTTTCTTAGTTATGTTCTATGTATTAAAAACTTCCTTAAAAACAAGTTATACTATTCATGGATTTCATATTCACAGCTCTAAATACTGAGATGCCTAAAATATATCATTCTGCTTTGAGTAAATTCCCTCCAAAAGGTTTTCCAATTCAGAAGTATATCTTTAATGGATTTTATAAAACCTTTCAAATGTTATACAAAAAAATAAGGACTAAGTAAATGAACGATCAAGTAGTTAATGATTAGCAGACTCAATGTCCTGAAACAATTCTCCTTAATTGCTCAGTACGTAGAGTATAATTCCAGACGAAATTCAGACAGATTTTTTTTATGAGAAACTTTTAAGAGGGCAAATAGTATTTCCTCACTTTCTAAGGAAATATTTTTGTAGAATCAAAATGATCTCTTCAAAGTTTTAGGAAAGTCAATAATAAATTCATCAGTACCTAGAGTTTTATAGATTGCAATGCATTTAAATGTAAATTAAGAAAATTTGTGTAGATTCCATTTTTTTTCGTTCTTCCTTAAGTAGGTTTGATAGGTTTCATCTTTGAATAAATCATCTGAAGTTGTTTATTACTGAACTTTTAAATTTTATAATGGTAGGATTTCTGATAAAGTACTCATTTGTTTTGGTTATTGGCAACTGGTTTCTTCTCTGTTTTGTTATTTTGGATTTGATCAGTCTTTTAAAATATATATCCATTTATTGATCTATTCAGACACAGCTTTTATTTTAATTGATTTTCTCTGCTGTGTTCAAAAGCAGGGTTTTTTTGCCACTTAACAAAATGATACTTAAATATCCATAGAAAAGCAAAAGAATAGAATAGAAAAATAAGAGTATCAGTTCAAGCTTACTCAGTAAGCAAAGAGCTGAGGATTTTGTTTCAAAGCTAGCCAGGGGAGGAAAATCTGTGAGACTCCTATCTCCAACTAAACACCAAAAATGCTGGAAATGGAGTTTGTGGCTCAAGTAGCAGAGCACTAAGCTAGAATTACATATGTGAATTCCCAGTGTCCTGGTAAGTTGTGTTTTTTTTTTGAGGAGTGTAAATGTGTACAGTTTTTAAGTCCTTAATGTAGCCTACTGCATGTATTATGAAGTTACACATGGTCTGATCTACTGTCCATATAGTAATCACTGAGATTTAACATTCTGTCTTTCTGAACATTTTCCAATTTTCTTCTTTGAACCATACATTTAGGTATCAGGGGTATCCTATGGTCATTTTTCATTTAAGGAAAAAATCATTTCAGATTTCATTTAAAGTTTGAGACTGAGACTTGTACTTGGTGCTTGATGTTGTTGCTCTTTAGCTAGTACTTTACCAACTAAGCTATGACTTTAATCCATAATTTCAGGTTATTCAAAATGCTAGGAAAGGTAATAGTGATAATAATGCTATTAAGTCTGTCGCCCATCTAGATATTCACATTTGGTTTGTTTGGGTTCCTAGTTTATCAGTATATTTATATGTCATATGTTTTGGTGCTATTCCTGGAGCTTGAAATCAGAAACTTGCCCTCTCCTTGAAACTGAACATTGTTAGCACACACTGGTAATTCTATCTACTCAGAGAACTGAGATCTGAGAATCCAAGTTTAAATCCAGCCCAAGAAGGAAAGACCATGAGTTTCTTATCTAAATAATCCCCAAAATAAATTTGGAAGGGAATCTGTGGTTCAAGAGTAAAACACCGCTCTTGAGGGAAAATGCGTAAGTGAGAAGGTAAGGTCTTGAGTTTAAGCCCCAATATCAACACTCAAAAACGTTGCTTTCCTTGAGCTTTATATTAAATTGCTCAGAAAATAATCAGCATTGTAGTAATGTTTAACATTACTATTACAATCATCAGTTATATTTATTGATGTTATTCCTTTATTTTCCTAAATTTTACTGACACATTAATATCCAGTAATAGAAAGACAGGATTACTGTTTCACAAGTATTTATGGTAGTTGAATATATGGATGAGAGGTGCATACCAGAAGTTTGGACTGAAGAGAGATATTTGCAAGCTCTTCACATAAATAAATGATAGTTGAAGACGCTGTGGGCATGTATGAAAGAAACCAGCAAGGAAAGATAAGGCATGATTCTGGAAAGCAAACAATTTTGGAAGAATAGAAAACGAGAAAAGTATGTAGCTTTTGGTAAGAACTTTCTAACTCACCTACACCGTGAGCACATTTGATTCCTCATTTCTAGTAAAAGCCATTTTATTTTCATTAACAATGATCTATTTGTTCCATTATATAAATTTAACATATTGTATGTTTCATA